>NC_031783.1:8170204-8334458 GCF_001522545.3 Parus major
AGGGGGGTGTCGGCTGCCGGCCCTGTGGGGAGCCGGTGACAGCACCTCAGCTGCCAGGGGAGCCCGTGCGGGAGGGCAGCCAGGGCATCCCTACGCCACCAGCGTGAAGGGATCGCGGAATCCCTGGGGTTGGAAAAGACCTCTGAGATCATCGAGTCCAGCCTCTCTGCGAACATCACATCAACTGCTACACATCAACTGTACCATGACACCCAGTGCCACGTCCAGTCTTTCCTTAAACACCTCCTGGGACGGTGACTCCACCACCTCCCTGAGCAGCCCGTTTCAGTGTCTAATCCTCCTTGTGAGCTTCTTCCTAATATCCAACCTAAACCTTCCCTGGGCACAGCTTAAGACGATGTCCTCCAGTCCTCAGGATACGGGTGTCCCGAGCCCCGAGGGCACCCTGACTCCCTGAGGAGCCCCGGGGTGCCCGGGACATGGAGGGAGGCGACAGCTGCCAGTCCCCAGCTGTGAGGGGACCCGGGGGATCCCAGAGCCCGAGTCCTGAGGGGAGCCAGGGGATCCCAGAGCCCGAGTCCTCACGGGACCCGGGGGATCCCAGAGCCCGAGTCCTGAGGGAGCCTCGGCCCCTTCAGCGGGGCCGAAGTTTCCAAGGCGTGAAGGGAGCCTGGGGCCCCGGGAGCAGCCGGGGCTGACAGGACCTGAGCGGGGCTGGAGGGCAGACTCTGCCCTGCTGCCATCTCCCCCTCCCCTCTGCACGGGTCTGTCTGTGCTGCCCCATGCCTCCCCTTGCTGGGGTCCCTCCCAATGGAGCAGATCCCCATCCCCACGCTTCTCCCCATTAGAACACATCGCCCATGCAGGAGTGACAGGGAGTCTGATGTTCAGCAGCCATCAGCAGAAAGATGACCAGGCCACATTAAACACTAACTGAACCCCTAAGATTTCCCCATCTTCCTCATAGGAAGCTTCTAAAATGCATTTCAAAAACAAAATAGTGTCTTTCTAAGCCCAGATACGTTTCTGTGTATCTCCATGGTTATCCATGCTATTCTCCAAAGCTATCTTCACACTTGCTGGAAGGGCTGGCAAAGCCTGTCTGTTACCAGGAAGGCAGACAATTCTGAGGAGAGAAAAAAGGTCGCCTCCATTTGGTAGATATTCTAAGGACATTTCCACAAAAAGAAGTGTGTACATGGTCTCTGGCATATTTTTATTTCTCCTGCAAGGCCTGGAAACTTACATTAGCTGGTTTGTTAAGTCCAATTCCTGATAGCAGAATATTCCTTAGTTATGAAAAATCATAATAAGTTTGGTCAAATATACAGCAAAGAGACATGAGTAGATCAAAATCTTTTTATAATTGCAATATCCTAGGCTTGAGACCACTGCAAGACCTGAGGAGGCTTCTGAAATTCTCCTGTGCCTATTTCCATATTAGAAATCCTCCTGATATGCCACGGTTCTGTTGGAGTCTTTACTCAGACAGATGGCATCCTGCCGCCTCCTTGGACTCTGCTGGGCAGCCCTCATCCTGCTGATACAGTCCTTGCCTTGCAGTCAGTTAGCAATGCCTGCAAGACATAGAGATTTCAAAATCAATTTCAGGACAAAAAGAAAAAAAAATGTATCACAAGGTTTCATTACAATAAAATGCCACTTTCATGCAACAATCCCTGCCCATCAGAGTTTCAACTGATGTGCATTTGTGTAGCTTAAGTGAATTAGTTTTGAAAAATCAATCAATTCAGTGAGCCATGACAGATTTTTTTCTCGTCCTTTGTAATTGAGATGGACATCCAGAATTACACAATATGCCACAGAATTATTTTCTCTAAGTATAGAAACAATACCTGCTGCAAATTTGCTGACCCTTCCCAATTAATTCAAGCAGATCCTCTGCCCCTGTGATGCAGCAGGTGATTGGTATAGTTTCATTACTGAGTAGCATCCCAATGGTAACACCTTGAATTACTTGAGGGACAAGGTAATAGTAGCAATGTATTTTTAACTACACATCAAATTAATTTAGCAAGGGGACACAAGAAAGCAACCTGGATACTATGACCAACAATTACTTCCATCCACCAAGAGTTTAAGAACCACAGACATAGTGTTCAGTAGAGTAAATTTTGTATCAGAAATCCTGTATTCTAGTGGTGAATTTGCTGCAGTCTGTGTGGTCTAATGCAGATCCCTCTTCAGAGTGCAGTTGTCTCCATTTGTAAAATGGATCAGTGATGTTCATCTTTCTATACTGCTTTTGTGCACAGCCATAACACTGTAAAATATTATATAGCTGCCAAAATAAAAGGGATTCTAGATTTGTTTCTACAAAGATAATTATATTGTGAAATTTGAATGGTATTAAAGATATTAGTTAAAAAGCTCATCAAGATTTGTGAGATAATGATTATTCCTATAGCATTTTCTCAGTAACTGAATTCAATCAGTCAAAGATGGATAAGGCCATCCAGATATCACGCAAGGAATTAAGAAACCCAAGGAAGCTCAGGCCAGGATTTTCAAAATTGCCTTCTAAATTTCAGTCCTCAGGTACTGAACTTGGATACTGAGTAGCCAGCACAGACATCAGTTGGAGCTGTACATTCTGAAGTCTTGCTAAAAAATAAAGTGTTTAAATTTGGACCCTCTCAAAATAAAAATATATGTACTTAAAAGACCTGCCTTAAATTTCAGAAAGAGTTGATGACACTTGTGGAGATATGTGCCCTGTCTCACTCCTGGGTGTGTGTGCTCAGTCCACTGCACCAAACTGCCCACATCCATCCTAATGCACAACTCTGGAGTGACAGACACTGTGAACCACACTTTTCCTGCTTTATAATTCATGCTAATGATTTCTCGATTTAATATATCAAAGAAAGCTGCATTAATCTGAGTGTTATTTTTAGTTGGAATGAAGTGCAGATTGTATATATTTAATGTGCTGAAATAGGGTGGTAAGCACCATATTGTGTCTTTTACCCCTCGCTAATTTATTTCCTTACTAAGCAGTATGTCTGGAGAAACCAGTATGTGCTGAGGATTGCAAGTCACTCCTGACCCTTGGCTCCCTCTGATCCATAATAAAGCTACAGATTGAGAGAAAAATAATCACCAACAATGAGAGGGAAAGAGATGATATTTCCTCTTGTGGAAATAGGACGGAAGCCAAGGAGCAAAACCATATTTAAGTAGAGCAGAGAAGTACCAGTCACCAAGATCCTGGAGTCTGTGTATTTCAGATGGATGCCTCTTAAAAATTAGAAAGTATTCTTAGAGGAGTTACTCCCTATAGCTGCCAATTCTACTGTTGTGATGGCAGAATGCAATTTCTACCAATAACCAACTGAATTTTCAGTTGGATGGCCCCACAGACTAATTTCTGGGCATAGCAGCCTCAGAGTACATGTGATGTGTGGCCAATCTGTGCAGGCACTGAGAGCACAGTCCAGAACACATTGTTCCCGTGGCTCAGGCACAGCCCCCATGCGTGCACAGGAGCTTCCCCAGGACTCCCACAGTGTTCTTCATTAAAAATGTGGGCAGGATCTACTGAGGTCTCTGCCCAGCAGGGACACTGTCCATCAGCAGCAAATGCTGCAGCCTCCATTGAGGCCTACCTCATCTCATCCCAAACAGGAATCTTTACTTATCCTATGAGGTGTACTGATACAGAAATCCAACGTACAAATAATTCTAATAGCAAAGATAATATTGAGCCATTAGTTCACCACCAGTTTTGTGTTGAAAATCATTTTAGTGTAAAAAAGTTAATCTTTTGTTTTGGAATTCCAATTTGAATATCAACAAAAATAATTTTTTACTTTCTTTTATTTGTATAAAAGACTAAGGAAACATTGTTTTATTTTTTCTGAGTATTTATAAAGCCACTTTGAATTTAAGTGGGATAGCACATGCAACCATCTGCTCCATTTCCTCAAGGTCTTTTAGAGGATATCTTTTCCTGAACAGTATTCCTCTACAACAGAGCAACAAATATAAGACATTAAATTTCTTAGAACTTGCTCTCCTGAATTTCCTTATGATTATTACACCTTTAAGGCATTTTACATCTCCTAGGTTAGATGTACATCTCCTAGCATTATGTACAGTATGTGAGTAAATATCTGAGTTCCTGTCACAGACGTCATCCCATCACAGATTTATTATATCGTGGGCTATATTAGTCCTTGTTTGTGTGTATAAACCGTTTCTTCATATTCTGTTTAGTAACAGTATGTTTTTCTGTCTGTTAAGTGTATACTTCCTTAAATGTCCTAGATATTATTTACATATTACCAGCAACAGTGATACATAACGTACAAACTGAGCACTTCCATTTAAGTGAGAGGTTTCTAAACAAGTACTTGTTGCAGGAATTTCTACCTGACAAATACATAACCTAAAGCAGTTTCAGGTCTTAAATTATTTAGGTCCTGAAAGTCCAAGGAAAAATGGTAAAATTGTAATTTTTTTCTTCTTCTTTTTTTGTTGATGCAAGCAGTCAGATTGTATCTGTTAAATTTCAGCCAAGGTAAAAATGGTGAGAAAACCCAAAGCAGTAGTGTCCATACTGGTTTCAGGATAGTGGGAGCTGCAGCAGTCCTCTTCTGAATTTTGGAATCCACACAGAGCTCCTTAGAGAAAAGTCATAGTCTGCCTGCAGTGTGTTACATAGTTAAATTGACAGCATTATAACAACTCAGTTACAAGAATTTTTCAAAGTCTCTGCAAATCAAACTTGGTGGAACAGCTGAATATCTGATGTGTAGACAGTGCTGGCTGAGAATCAAGTGTGCTTTTACTCACACCAACTGCAAGGTGCTCCGCAGGCAGCAGCTCCCTCTCCTCTTCTCGGTGAGACAGTGCCGTCCTGCCCGAGATGTTCTGTTACCTGCAGCCCCAGCCTGGCTGCAGATCAGCTCATGCTGCTGCAAGAGCTGGCTGTTCAGGCAGCTCTGGGGAGATTTGTGCTGCTTGCATTATCCCTGAGAGCGGGGCAGAAGCCTGAGACGCATTACATCCTGCAAGAGGAAAAAGCTGAATCGGGGCTCAGCAGCAATTGCACATTATGAAATGCTGCACAGTGGTGGAGCAGAGCTGGCGTGCGCCGTACTGCACTGCAGAGAAAGGCAGAGTTGCAGCAAGGAGCAGTTATCTCTCACTCTGGATGCCAATAGTACAAGACTATTATACTGTGAAGCTCTTTTGAAAAATTAATGGTGTACTTAATGCTTCACCTTTCTGGTGAATCTGAGAATTTCCACCTGTTAAAATAACTGCTTTTGCACATAAATTTTCATGCTCTGCAGACCCAAGTCTATGTCATGTTTGTTGAAAGGGTAATTTGAGAGAGGCTGCCAGAAAAGTATCAAGCCTTTAGGCATAATAAACCCAGGGAAATTTGTTTGAATGGTGTAATGAATCCAACTTGTTAATTTAGCTCAGTTTGGTTCTTATGCTGATAGTGGAGTGCTATGAAAATGAAAAGAAAAATTGACCTAAAAGGTGCAGTACAAATAGAAGTGAAACATACAGTAAACTCCCCCAAGGTATTTATCCTTTAATCTTCTCTACTTTTAATTGCTTTTTCTAAGCTTATTTTGCTACCTGTTTTTTTAATGTGTTCTAGATCTCAACATTACCAAGTCCTTATCTCTCCATCTTTCCTTGAAGCCTCTGGAAAAGACTTTGATGAGATCAGTAGAGATGTCACTTGAGTCATACTTCGTGAGACAGCTCGATAGCCAGCCTTTATGAGAAAAAACACAGTATCAGAGCATGAAAAAGAGGAGCCATGAGTCCAGAAAGAGAGATTGAAGCAGCAGGTCCTTATCTCTCAGAGTTCAGTGCTCTGGCCCAGACAATGTTCTGTAGGACTAATTTTATGTGTGATATACAACCAGATTATCTGTCAGTTTTGCACACATTTCTCAAGCACCACTCAGGTTTTCTCACAGCCCTTCTGAAGGGCATTTTTGTGGAAACTCACAAGTTGAGGTGTCCAACCACAAAGCTGGCAATGGGACCAAAAGTAATTCCTAGAGGACCCATGACTCATCTGCTGGCCAAGGGACCATGTAAGCTCTGCTTTCATAGGAAACCAGCTCAAAAGACAAAATCTTTCACACCTCTGGATGTTTGCATGATATCATGCTAGCAGGGTGGGAAAACACTCATCAGCAGAAAACAAATCAAGTTAGACTTGTGGCATGTGGATAAAATTGGGGTAAAAACAGGGAGCAACAGCAGTTTCTCTGGTTCTTCTGCAAGCAGGGTGCTGCAGAGGATGGGCATCCCTGTGACAGCGGTCACTGGCACTATCTAGAGCAAACCCCAGAGGGTTCAAAGTCTCCACAAGGGGAATTGAGGCCCCAGGCACTGCTTGGTTGAAATCTCACCTGCATAGTTGTTATTGCATGTTTTTTTTGTGAGAAAGGCTGGGTTGGTGTCTGAATAATGACACAATTCAATCTGAATCAAAGAAGGATAAATTGCCTTTTACTGCCAGATACATGCAGTGCAAGGACTCCTTTGAGCCTATGAAAAGCTTAGTGTGGGAGAGCTGTCTAGCATTATGTAAAAGAGAATCTGATTTCTCAAATAACATACACGCATTGTAACCACCAAATCATCTTCCCGTAGTGCCCTGTATAAATCACTACAATTTGCAGCTTCTCTAACAACAGCCTTACAAACCACAGCTTCCTTCAAAAGCAGCTTTGACTCATCTCCAGGCCAGGATGAAAAAATAGCATATGGCTTTGTGGATGAAAAGCACAAGTTATTCCCAGTCAACCTGATTTCTGACTTTTTCTCCAATTTTCAAGTTTTGCTATTTTCAGCTTTCATAAAGTTCTTTTAATTAAATTTTTGTATGTTTACAGAGAAAACTCCGAGGATTTACTCAGAAATAAGCAAAAGAAAGACAGCAGATCTCATCAAGCCCTATTGGCATGTTCTTTGAAATTTTTATTTTGTCATAGTCCTTAGTCCCCAGTACTTGTGATTTCTCACATAAAAACATGTTATTCTATAAATTGCTGTATATGTTAAAGTTTTCAAGTCAGAAATTTCATTTTTTCTTAAGTTTAGAACAGTCAGACCTTGATCAGGTTGGCATCTTGAAGCATAACATAATATTGCCTAATAATTCTGCTGTAGAAGAAAGCTTCATTATCTGAAGCAGAATGAGGCCTTAAAACAGAGCACATCTCTCTCCTATTTCTCACTGTTTTCTTAGACCACATTTATGCTACACCTTTTCCGAGTTCCCTGCAGCACCACCATCCTCCTTACCCACAGCTCATGCAGCCAGTGCACACAGAGAATTACAGCCCTGTTAACAAACATGATCAGCCTTTCATTCAGCCAGAAAAGTTACATAAACTTACTGTTTCCTTTCACATAAGTTCCTTTAAATTCTTATTTGAGATATTAATTAGGTTATTTTCAACATATGGTTTGCAATTATTTGGTTCTTTCAGTTCCTTGAACTTGTTGTTCCACCTTGCAATAATCACTAATGCACAAAGATAGTGCTTCATCATGGTGCTTTTTCTTGTTATTTCTGTTCACTGAATATAAAAACAGTCGATGTTTTGTTCTCTCAGCTCATTCATTCAAATGTTTTTGTAAAACACTGACAGTAGAAGCTGCCCTGCATTTATTCCATGTCTGATGTACCATTAGTTGAACACCTACTCTCCAGATAAATGGAATTTAGCTCCAAGCATGCAGACCCAGTCCACAAACCCTATAATGACATGTTTGCAAATCCATAAATCCTGGCTGTAAGCTTTCACCAACACACAGCTGAGGAACAAGCCAAGCCTTTAAACACCCAGAAGAAAACTCATGATAAGACAAAAAAGTTCCTCCGAGAAATGTAGCCATATGAACCAGAGCTGCACATGGAAATGCTGTTTGGGCATAGCTACTCCTATGAAATGCAATCCCATGTGTGGTGTGTAAATACATACATTTCTGTGTGTACTAACTGCATCCACATAATCAACTTCCAATCTGGGATCCAAGTTGAAAACAACAAATCTAAGTTCGAGTGAAATATAGCCTTTACCTTTTGAACTTCACAAGATTAAAAATAGCACTGAAGCAAATTACAGAGCAGCCCATCACTGCTGAGACTCACTGAAATGAACTGCTCAGGGTAGATTTCTAGTGCATTTCCCTTCTCTTTTCCTTCTCCACTACCTGTGAGTGTGTTGGCTGAAGTGTGCTGGCTCCGTCATGCAGAGGGGGATTTCAGGGTGCACATCCTACACCAGCTCAGCTCTGGGTTGTGCTGAGCCAGCCACAGTGTGGCACATGGAAACAGCCCAAAACACATCAGGGAGATGCACATCAGCATTTTAAAGCAATTTCATGTGCAGCCAGCTGATGTTATAAATCAGTGAACAGAGAGTGATTTGCATAAGTGACAGGATATATGTGAATCCTTTGGGTTTCCCAAACCCTACTTCATTTGAAATCATGTGCCTTAGTAAAATATGTAAATTTGTACATTTTTGTTAAATGACTGAATTGATTAATTACTTCATTTTTTTTTTATTTATTTATATTCTATTAGCTGGATTCAGCTGTCCCTAATACCTGTTGAATATTTATGGCCCTGTGTAGCACTAAGGTGGAGGTTTGGAGGCTGTCTGGCTGCTTACAGATTTCTGGGTACAGATGGATTCTGACTTACACAGGGAAGGTAACAGAGTCACTGTACCCATCTCAGAGCCCTGCTATGGCCTTCTGCCCCAATAGCCAAATGACAGTCTATGTGCTCCTGAGCTACTGCAGGGCATAGACTGACGTATTAATGCAAACTAGAATTGAGGATTATGCTAATATGTCAGATTGTGCAGTGGAGTGGGGAGACAGGGCAGGGAGCTGGGAACCACAGCCTCAGCTGCCATCTCAGCATGAGCCATGGAGCTATAATTCCCACCTTGAGCATGGGATTTGCTTATTTTATAGGCTGCCCTATTTATTTTTGCTTGCTTACTTTGGAAGGGATCTTTCCATGGTATTAAGTCCCTGTTGGACCATTTTGCAAGGATCCTTGTCCCCTGGGTGTTTGTATGATCAAACCCACTGCCACAGGCCCTTCAGCCAGCAGTGACTGCTTTCCTGTGCAGCAGCTTTTGTAAATCCCAATTTATAACTTCTCTTATGCCTTGGTTTTCTCAGTAAAGGCTACACTTCTGCACTGGCCAGTGATTTGAGTGCACACACTCAGGCTCTTCCAGGCTGCTGGTGCCACTTTTACCGCTGGGCTGCTGCTGTCTCCAGTGCAGCTGTCCTACATCTCCCTGGGAGCCAAAGTGCCACTGCTTGACTGACACCAACTCAGGTGCTGCCCTGAGGGGGTGCAGCCCATCTGCAGCATCAGGAGGCTGACAGCCCTTGGAGCTGATCAAACCCAGCCACAGATCCTCTCACTGCTTCCCTGCACCCTGCTAGCCCTGCTGCACTGCTCCCCTCTCCTGCCCTGCAACAGAGCCCAGCAGAGTGGTTCTGTTCCCTCTCCTTTGCACTATTAGAGTTAGGCATTTTTCTTGGTTCCACCTGTGTTCAGAACTCAGCAGAATGCCAGCTGGAGACCTGGAGAATGACTTGAAGAGCTATGCCAAGTAGCCAGGACAAGCATTTGGCTACCTCTCACATGCAAGGCTTGTCTCAGCATCCAAACTGTCCCCACTGAAGACACGTTTGTGAAGCCCTGCCCTCAGAGCCCTGCTGTGTCAGCTCATGAGTCAGTCCCTGGCATAGCCAGGCTGGACATGCAGGTGAACAGCCAAAAATTAAACAGCACTCCTTGTTCTGAGGAATGAGTTATGAAATACACATTCCTCGTGGGGCACTGGGGAGTTGCTAAATGAGTTTGTGATAGTCTCCATAGCAATGGAAAAGCATACTAAGAGGAGAAACTACAGAGAAGATGTATGCCAGAGATATGTCTCCTTGACAACAACCCAGGCATGGGACTGAGAGAGCTGCCTGGAGGAGCTAAAGCTGGATCCTCATGTCCTTCTCTCTGAAGTGACTCAGGACATCAGAAGGAACTGCTCTTAATAAAAGCAACAAACACCAAGATAAGAATAAATTAAACCACTAACACTGATTTATGTGAGTTAGAAATGTAAGTCTGGGTATAGCAGTTCCTTTACATACCTATATGAATCATGTATGAATTTTATGTATTCGTATGCTGTGAAGTCAAGTATTAAAAAATTATCAGTCCTACTCTAGGCCATGCAGCTATCTCCAGTTCTCCTGTTTCTTTGCCTTTCAAGATACTCTTTAATAACATGATCAAGGAGATTTTTCTTGTAGGACCCATGCCTTGTTCAGCACAGCGGGCAGATGATGCTCACTGAATTGTTGAGTCAATATTTTGTCTTTCCCTTGTTCTTCAATAGCTTGCCTTAGGCCTTCTTTATTTCATGCAGTGCAAACATACTCACAAAGAATAAATTCCCTCATGAAAATTTCTGCAGCAGTTATTATAGCAACAAAGTTAAATGCTACCAAACTGGAATAATGTTAAAAATACCAGCAAAAAAAACCAAACCCAAAAAACCTGCAACTACAAAGGCAAAAAAACAAGAGACAGCAAGCCAAAGCTTCTCCAGCTGTGCCACTCACCAGCTTTCCTGAAGTCAACAAATCCAGCTGTTACTTTTACTCTCATGTCTCTTCCTATTTGCCCAGATTTTGATACATTACTCCTGCCAGGGGCTACTGGAAGACTCCTCTCACATCTTGCTCAGCCCCTTCAGGGAGAGCCTGAGATGGCTGTGTGCTCTGTAGAAGAACTACAATACTTGGGGGGATCTAAAAAATATTCTTAATAAGTAATACCCAGACAAGCAGGTCATCATTCAGTTTAGTGCTGGGTTCTCCCCATGAACTTCAGCACTCATAACAGATAATGCTGCACAGACTTGGGAATGTAATTTTAAAACAAGGTGTAGATTGTTTTCTTTTTCAATCAGGTGCTAAATATTAAGCAAAGTCCATACCATGGTTAATTAACTGAACGATGAAGGTAAAGCATGATATTGTCAGGTAGAGTATTGCAATGCAGGAAGTTCTGTCACTTTAAATTTAATTAAAATCATAGCTGAGTTGGTAGAGGTATTGTTGAAATTAAATGTTATTGTTTCCCTCATCATGCTTATAATTAAATGAAGTAATTGCTCTTTGATTGTTTAGGTGATTTTAAATTAATTCCATTGTTATCCTACTGCATTTATTAGCTGACAGATGCAAATCTCCCAGGAACATTGAATAGCTCTGGCCATGTTCCTCCTCCCTCCCTCCTTGCTGACTCTTCCCTGCCTTGGGGTTTGCAATATTCCCTGGAAACCAGGAAAAGCCCATGAATTCTCCCGCAGCAATGTCAGCAGAGAGGACTTTGCAGTTTGCTGCCAGCAGTCAGCTTTTAAAAAAGGAAAGAAAGGAAAAGAAGGAAAAGGGAAACTCCAGTGAGTACCTGGAGCTGGGCAGGCTCTAGTCCTGAAATGACAGGTTCCCCAGACTTAGCCCAAAGCTGTACACACTGCCCTACTCTCTGAGGAGGTTTTTCTTCCAGAGACCATGATATCATCAGTGACTTGGACCTGGCTACTCTGGATACTGTGTGCCAAATGAAAAAGAACAATGGCAAAATATGTCCAAGGCTGCCAACAAGACAGACTGTGGCACAAGGTGCCTGCCTGGGAAGCCAATTAAATCCACAGAGCTTGAAGAGAGCTCAGAACACTTGGTGTTCTCACACTTGGTGTGAGGGCACAGCCCCACACATGGGTCAGGCCCAGAAAACACAACACATCTGAAAAAACAGGGGAGATTTCCTTAATGCCTTTTATCTTTGAGGGCAAAGCTAACAGTCTTCAGATGTTCAGACGTAGATCTTGCTCACATTGTGTGAGCAATACCACAAAGATACACCACTTGTGTCTTGTGGCAAGAAATGGCTCTGTGTCAGCTTTGGTCCAGCCTTGCAGCTCACCATCCTGGGGTATCTGTTGTTGTTGCTGCAACACAGCCGGTTCTGGAGCAGGGAATAACAGCTCAAAATACAGCTCAGCAATTTCTCAAGGCAAGCACACAGACTGTACCTCTACCATCCCAGGCTCTGGGAGTGGCTCGGGCCCCTTAGAGGTCAGATATTCTCCTTGAAGTTAGGGGATTCCATACATAAAGGTGAATATGGCCCAGGTTGACACAGTGGCAGAGGCTCTATGTCTCAGCTGACTTCAGCTGAGCTACAGGTAAGCAGAAAGAGGGTAAACAGTAATGGGAAACTGCCTTTTGTCCTACCTTTGCTTCTCAGAGATCTGGGTGTTTTTCCCTAATAGAAACAGATTTGGAAGAGATTTGTTAATATTTTATGTTAATATATATAATGTTATATATATTAATATATAATGTTAATATATTAACACCAAACTCAGCATAAAATAAAGAGTTCATGAATATCCCAGTCTCCAGCTTTGTAAGGGATCAATATTCATTCAGTACCAGATGTGGCAAGAGTAACTGCAGTATTAAATGCTACTCAGGATATTATTAAACTATCAAATAAGAAAGGAAATTGGAATACAATTGCTATTGTAGGATTACAATATCAGCAGTGCGTGGAAAGACTTTCACTTACAATTAAGGACTGTGGTAAGAGTGAGCACAAAGCTTTGCACTTAACAGGGTGAAGGAATTGCACAGGATTTTTGGTCAAAGGAAGGTGGTCCCCTATAGGGCCCCATAACAAGGAATTTGTCCCCATACCTCTAAAACCACAAAAATCTTGCTCTTCTATAGGACATCTCCACCAATTTCTGAAGGTTTATTTTGCACTCTAAACTGAAACAAAAACATAGTGCTACAACAAAACAGCAACCACACGGTACTCAAGCTCTGCAAGTCTGGGCTGTGTTTGTTTGGAACAGCAGCTGGATCCAGATTTTGCAAATTGTTTAGGTCTTTATAAAAAGCCAAGCTGTAAGCTTTGTGGCAGACTTGTCTTGTCCAAAATGTATCCAAAACTGCCAAATGTGAGGATGTGCCCTGTCACAGAGAGAGCACAAACTTGAATGGTTTCTGGTGAGACACTGAGAAATGTGAAATAGAAAACTGAGTTGGAAAACAAACGAGCAGAAGTGAATCAATACATTGCCTGTCACATATAGAAGTGATTTTCAACATGATGACAGCTGAAAGTAAAAAAAAGGCATGTTTTTTACAGATGCATTCAGAGTCCCTGCCTGACACAAATCCATTGCAGCAGTAGAATGACCCCAGAGCTGAACCAGGGGCTGGGGGGTTCAGGTGATAGCTTTTGACAGATGGGACTTTCCTCTTCTCCCCCAAGAAGGCCAGAGCAGCAGCAAGCACACCCTGAGGACTGCTCTGCATGCTGGAGGCTCTAGCACTGGCCAGCCAGGGAACCCCACTGCTATTGAACCCCATCGGTTCAGCATTATCTGCAATGCATTTGTCACCTCTTACCCAATTCTAGCTCCAACTGTGGGACATGTCCTCCCAGCTCACAGCCCAGACTGGAGACTCAGGGTTCTCACAGGTGGATACAGTTCAACAATTCAGCTGCCTCTGTTGAGGATGGGCTTGCAGGGCAGAACTCTTGCTGTGCTGAGAAAATTCAGGTTTAATTGAGCAGAAAGAGATGTAACAAACATCTTTAGGAAAGATCAAAAGAAAATGGCTGTGCTTTTTTTTGGTCTCTCTTCCAGAAACCTTCCCTGACTCACTATGTTTGTGTGGGTTTAGAAGTCACATCCTCTATTTTCACCACCTAAAACACCACCTCAGTACCTACTGTGGGGTGCCAGGGATGAGCTGAGAGCTCCCTGTGATGGGAGGAGGATCAGACACTCAGATACTGTCAGAGCTCACCTGAGTACCTTTGAGCACGCTGCAAAATCACATGCCCTTACAGAACTGTTTTTGTACAGCACAATACCAACTTTCCCACCTTCTTTTACTTTAGACCTTTCCCACACTGTGGGTTTTTCATCTCCCCTTCTTTCTCCTCACACCTCTCCATTTACTCTCTTGCCCAGGTATTGTACCCTGATTTTGTTTCCGTGTGTGGTCCCTGACTCTGTAGGTCAAAGACATCAGGCAAATGGACTCCTACAAACATCTCCAGCCTCTGAAAGACACAAACTTTCCCAGCAGCCTGGAAGAGCTTGCCATGGGCCAGCAGAGTCAGCTACTGGTTGCCACCCACAGACACTATTACAGACCAAGATGGTGAGCTCCAATCTGGATTTAGGTTTCTTTACATGCCAGGAAGCCCAGATGAGGCTTACGAGCCCCCTCCCACCATGTGGAGCAGATCCCAGTGCCTCTCAGGATGTTGGGGTCCCCTGGACCCCCCCTCCTCCTGGCTGCAGCTTCTGCAGGAGCCCTTGTGAAGGGGCTCCCTCCTGCCATGCCCGTGCAATTCTTGCTGTCAGCAGCAGATGGCCAAATATTACCACACATACATAACATTTACATCCAAAAGGGCACCTAACGGGGTAGAAATCGCCTTTCCTTGCCAGCATTTATTTATAAAATGGCATATGTATACTTGGCATTTACCTTTCTATATGCAACATTACTAAATGTGTGACAAATGGTGACACTCATTTCCTTTCCCACTCCTGACGTGCTTGCCAAAGTAAAGAGCCTTAAGCAAACAAGTAGTAGGATAAAACCTTGTCCTAAACTGTGTAAACCTTATTTATAATTTCAAATTTATTTTACAGTATAGAAAAAGCCCCCAAGGCCCGGAGCCAGCTGCAGCAAAGCCCAGGTCAGCAGCAGCTGGCTGCAGGGGGCAGAGCGAAGGGCATCTGGAATTTGAATGCAGAAAGTGTTTCATTAAACACGTCCAAAAGGCCCAGCGAGGGGTTGGGTTGGCAAAGGCACAGGTTCATGGTTTTAGCTGTTCTGGAGGAGGTCGCACAAAGCTGTTCTCTCACAAGAGTGGAGGGAGGGGCTTTACCTGCACTTTGCAGGTAATTGGCATTGCACAATGTTTGAAAGTAATCGATGGGTCACAAGAGCTAACGTGACAAACAGGAGCAAAAAGGCAAGGAATTACCTTTCCAGCAGCACCTCGGGGCATGCCTGTGCAGACAGTCGGGCACAACACACTGTTGTTTCAGCCAGGACACGTGCCAGAACACTGAAAACAAGGCTGGAATTGCAGAGTTCTGCAATCCACCTCAGCACTGGATTCTCCATCACCTCTTGGGGACAATGGCAAAAACACACCTGTGTTTCACTGCTTTGGACAGCACTCTCCACTCGTCGGTGCTGCTGTCTGCCAGACCCATCTTTCCCAGGGTTGTCTGGAAAACCAACTTAGTAACTGGCTCCACATCCTTCACTGTACATCAGTTAAAGAGGACAAAGCGAGAGGGAAAAGCTCCATCACTTAAGTATGCTTTAAGGGAACAATTTTCCTGAGATGCTGTTTTCAGTAGCTCGGAAATTGCCATTTAATCTTAAAGTGATTAAAGATTACTCCCGGGTGCCAACCACAACCAAAGCAAAACAGCTCTTTGTGTACTACTTGTGTAGCACTGGATTTTACTTTCCCTCACAGTGTTTGAACTCTGTACTAGCTTGCCGGCAAGCTGGGTAGTAGCACAAGCTGCTGGAAAGGTCCTTGGTGTCACCATCAACTGCAGGAAATGCATGACTGCCCCATTCTCACACCCTACTTAATTTTTGGCTGACATTTACCAATAGTGGCAGCCTATAACTCTCACTTACAGAAAGAATGTAGGATGGCTTTCTAAAAATGCATGATCTGGGGACCAAGCTGGCAAATAGGGCTGAATTGATATTTGATTTCTGTCTTTTGTGCTAAATTAATAAGACTACAGGTATGCACAGAGGGCTTTCATGCTGAATGATAGTGCTCACACCTCTTATCCCTACCCACAGCCTAGGAGGGGTGTGAAGATGCTCCAGATGGGATCCTGAGTGTAAAACACAGCAGCATAACCTCCTCCAGACTAAACAGGGTGTGATATTCAGCGATCATTTACCTTAAGGAGAAATCCAGTCTCTGGTTTGGATGCTGCTGGACTCCTCCTGGCAGCTTCTGACACATAGCAGAAACCCTCTTCTGCCATCAGTGTTCCAGCCCTGGTGCCTGACAGAGACCTTCTGTCTCACAAGCAGCATCCTCCTGAAATAGCATCTGTCCTTGCAATAACACATCCCTCCCTGATAACCAGGCAGTGGGTTATCAAGGAGCTCCTTGACCTGCAGTCCCTCCCTCAGCTGCCCAGATCAAACAGTTCCCCACTCCAACAGCCCTCCCTGCACACCCTCAAGGAGCTCCTTGACCTGCAGTCCCTCCCTCAGCTGCCCAGATCAAACAGTTCCCCACTCCAACAGCCCTCCCTGCACACCCTTGCTGCCTCCTTTGCCTGTGCCCAAAGCCCTGTGGCTCTGCATCACCACTCTCCAGCTTGGACACGCTCCCTCACGTGTCTGGTCACACATGATGAGGGGATGTGAGTGCAGCAACAGGAGCTGCAGCATGTCCTGGAGGGTCTTGTGCAGACAGGAATGGGATGTGCCCCAAAATGTATAGACAGCCTCAGCCTCATTTTTCAGGTTTATCAGATTATGGAACATGCTTACAATTGTGCATCAGCTTGGGCTTCTGCCATGTTGGAAACCAGTCCCTAAAAGTCCTGTGTATTGTGTTTGTTCCTGCAGTAACTAATTTCAGGATTTTCTTGCTTTAAAAGGAGCCTGTCAGGGCATTGAGACTTAAAAGAAATCTTTCTTCAGCTTAATGTATTTACAGACTTATCTGTAGCTCAGCAATCTGATTTGATCAATTTCAGTAGATATAGTTTAAGTACCAGAGTTTTGAATTTGTGAAAATTTTGTCTTCCAAGAGCCCTAATTCTAACTGAGAGCATCACTGCCTTTACAACAAACGTAATTCCCCTCTCAGACACCAGCAATCCTGATAGGCAGCTTTAGACACACACAATTCTACATCATGTCAGAGAAAACAGATCATGTGAAAGTAAAATGGCTCACCAAAGAGTAAACAAAGCATCCTGCCAAGCATTTCCTTGGCTGTGCTTTCAGGACTTCCACAGGGGCGAGTTTGGAGCCCAAGCCCCTTTTTTGATGTCTGTTCCCAAAGCCAGCAAAGCCAGCGGGAAGGGTCTGCTTGCCAGAGGGGTGAGGGCAGGGCAGGGGATGCAAGAACCCCCGGGGGCTGTCCCTGCTGCTGGCAGGGGACACCAGTGGCCGGGGCAGAACCCTGCCCGCAGTGTGGGAGCTGCTGGGAGCCCCAAGGAAATCTCGGCACGTGTGCATCAGCCTTCCCTTCCCATCCATCCTCATCCCGCCAGCGCCGCGCTGCTAAGCAACTAAAGCCGGCGAGGAGGCGCTTTTGAGATAAAGCTAAAAATAGCCCCCAGCAGGCGAGACAGCCGAGCAGCCGGAGCCGGCGAGGCCGAGCTGTCACTGCTGCCCACAAAGGGCTTTGGTGGCCGGAGCTGCCCGCGGTCCCGGGCACACCGCTGCCCCTCGGCCAGCCCGTGCACAGAGCCCCGCTCCTCCCTGCCGCACTGCATCCGGAGCCAGCACGGCAAGGAATGGAAAGAAGCCCCTGGGCAAATGTAGTGTTAAAAGGAGCAATTTGATTAAACTGACAGAATCACGCACGCCATTGGAAATGACAAATGACAGCTACAAACACGGTACAAACACGAGGCAGAGCACACACCTCCCTCTGTCTCTTCAGTCTGTTGTTGCCAGCAGCTGAAATCACTTTTGTACCTCATCTGTACCAAACCCAGTTTGTCTGGTTTTGGTACAACCCTCTCCTCGTGCAGGGATGGCAGAGAACATAAACCAAAACACAGGAATAGGTGTCCGTATACTTTATGCAGCAATGTTTGAAGTTCTAGGTCTGGAAGAGGGAGAAATAGCAGGAAGGAGCCCTGCATTTTACCTGTTTGCTAAAAGCACACTTATCACAAGGGGAGAGCCTTCTCTCCACTACCTCAGTCCTGCCCAAAGTGGGCCACTACACCTTTTTTGGGAGGCACAGTGCAAAACCACTCCAGTGAACTGATCCAGCAAGAATCACCCCATTCTATCCACTTGTCCTCTCTTTTGGCAGCAAGGTATTTCTTGAGCACACCTTTCCTCCATGATGGCAGCCCCTCTCCAGCCCCCTTAACCACAGCAGGGAAATTATCAGGGTGAAAAGAACCCCCCAGCTCCCTTCCCCCAGGGGTATTTTGGCCCAGGTCTGCTCACTCAGAGCACCATGCTGGGCACCCCAAGTTCCAGCAGGGCTGAAGTGGGATGAAGGGAGTGTGCTCCTGTCAAGAGCTGTGGGCAAGAAGGGTTGGTTAGTCACAGGCATTGAGCAACAGCTTCTTTCACCCCCTTGCAACACCAACTGCAGGAACAGGAAAGTCCAGGCAGGTGCTACCCCACATTAAGGATTACTTTGATGCATCTGAGAGATGTGTTTAACTCCTTGAAATACTACTTTCTTTTCAAGATCCTGGGGGAGTTACAGCCCAAGTTGCTTGAGTACAAATTCAGCAGTAAGAGCCCCCTGCTTCAAACCAGCAAAGGGGCACACCAGCAATGAGCAAGACCTGGTGACAGCCACACAGGGACACCCCTGGGAACTGAAACAGCTTAACTCAGTGTTCTTGATAACCCAGGCAAGCACCTTTACTGCACATTCTCCCACCTCATGTCTTTTTCTAAGAAAGCAGCACAAAGTCCTAGGCACCAGCCTTGCAAACTGACCCCACATCACTTCCCTTGGAGGTTCCTGGGATGGTGTTTGTTCTTCTCCCCTTAAGTCGCTGGTATGACCCCAGAGTGCAGCTCTTGTGGCAGGTGATGTTTCCACCTGCAGCCAGCATGCATGATGTGGATCATCAGCTCCTTTGGTCACCCAAAAGAAGCCCCAGGAGAAGGCAGCAAGGTCTGATGAGCAGCTGGTGGCTCCCAGCTAGCACTGACCTGTTTGCTCTTTCCAGGACCTTCCTCCCAACACACAAAAACACACTCAAATGGAGAAAGGGCAGAGATAGAAAACAAATTGTGACGTTCATTGCAGAGAAAATGGCCCCTCTGCAGCTGGGCCATAAATTTCCCTGTGAGCGAAAGGGGGACGTGGGTGCACATGTCTTCCAAATACCAATGTCATTTTCAGTGGGAGTAAAACCTAATTGATCTTTAACATGCAGCACTTAATTTCAGTGCCTTTTGTACATCAACAGTACTAGTGAAACAAACACCAGATTTTACTAAAATGAGTACGTGTCAACATATTGGTGACTCACACACACCCAGTTTCAGGCTCTGAATTATCCAGAAGCTTTCTCCTTCAGCACTTTTTACCCAGTAGTGATAGAAATATCCCAGCTGGAAATCCTGATGCATCCCCAGTCTTTCTTGTTCTTGCCCTGAAGCTGAGGTTTCATGTTTGGAAAGAGATTTCCAGGTGGGAAATACCATATGTGTCAGCATATGTTTCCATGCAGCGTTGGAAACCTCAAGGCAGCAGCTGCCACTAAACCTTTCTACAAACCCGAATGGAGAGGGTTCAGCCAAAATAGGAGGCCTGTAAACATTTTTGAGCTGGCATGTTGTGACCCTCCCTGACCACCCCTGCCACTCAAGCACACCGAGCACTTCCTGGGAAAGTGGATCTGCCTGGGACCCTCAGATGCCCAGCCTGTGGCTGCAGACTGCCACAGCTTCACTTATATTTGCTGCTGCTATTTACAGCTAACTTTGAATGAATCATCACAAAAAAGCTGAGGGTTTGATACCTCACAGCTGTGAAGTATAAAGAAAGACCTTTAGTGATATCTTGAGCCATAAATGTATTTGTCTGTGCTGGTCTATATCTAGGTGATAAATGAAGACACTTGAAAGAGCTTCTTAATCTTTGAAAAGCAAACCAAAACCAATAATACTTTCTAGTTTTATTATACCATCCATCCAATTTCCTTTGCTCTGCTTCCAAAAGCATTGATGGCAGATGGGCAGTGTACAACCTCCAGCTTGCTTGGGTTTGTTGGTGGGGTTCATTGCAGGGCAAAGGCACTGGAACCACTGAGCAATTATCCCCCCTGTGCTGGCCTCAGACTTCATTAGGTCTGCAAGCCTTCTTCCTCAAGGCCAGCTTCTGACAAAATCTCGTATCAAACCAGAAAATCCAGACTGACCTTTAACTTAATGTATATAAATATCTCAAAGAGAGGTACCAGAGGATGGAGCCAGATTCTTCAGTGGTGCCCAGTGACAGGACAAGGAGCAATCACCATGAACTAAAACACAAGAAGTTTCACCTCAACATAGGAAGAATTCCTTTACATTGAGGATGGCAGAGCACCAGACCAGGCTGCCCAGGGAGGTATTAGAGTCTCCCTCTACGGAGACCTTCAACACCCATCTGGATGAATTCCTGTGTGACCTGCTCTGGGTGACCCTGCCTTGACAGGGGGATTGGACTGGATGATCTCCAGAGATCCCTTCCAGCCCTAACTATTCCATGATTCTACTAGATACAGCCCTACAAACCACCCCTCATCTCCAGGGAGATCTTCTTGCAGAGCTCTGGTGATTCTCACAAGTCCCAGGCATCCACACCGGTCTACAGACACCCACAGCTCTCTGAGGACCCAAACCCAGCCAACAAAGAAGACCTACCACCATCAGAACCCCACAGTGAGGTGGGAGGATGTTACAGAATCAAGAGCCTGTTGCTATGCTTCCTTTTCCCTCTGGGCTCCACCATGAATCCTCTTCAATAATGGCTTTATGGCTCCATCAATCTTATTTAAACTTCAGTACAAATAAATTGCAGCACATTCAGAGTCCCATCACAGCGCTCTGACTCACCCAGTCCCAGCAGACATCGTATATTAAATTAGCTTTGGAATGTATTCAAAAGCAATTGTTTCATCTTGTTCAGCTGAGAGCTCCCCATGCTGTATGTCAGGGGAAAGCAGAGCAGGATGGCAACCCCAGACTCTTTGGGCCGGGTTATGGGGTTTGACAGGGCGCTGAATTCCTCCCTTTGTTCCCTGCCTGGCTGCAGCAAGGGGCTCCTGCTGCAGTCCCGTGTGGGACAATTCCCACCGTGGGTCCCCATGGGCTGCAGGGACACAGCCTGTCTCACCATGCACCACAGCACGTGCCTGTGCACCACCCCTGCTGTGGTCCCTGGAGCATCTCCTCCTCTCTTCACACTCTTCCCTTGCTCCAGCATGAAGTCCCTCCCACAGGAGATAGTTCTCCATGAATTTCTCCACCGTGAGTCTCCACAGGCTGCAGTACTTCAGGAGCTCCAGTGAGGTTACAGGTCCTGCCAGTACACCTGCTCCAGCCTGGGCTCCTCTCTCCACAGGTCCTGTCAGGAGCCTGCTCCAGCATGGGCTTCCCATGGGGTCACCCAGCCCCCTTTGGGCACCCCCCTGCCAGACCTAAAGAGGGAGTTGTGGTTTTAATCTATCACAGTGTCCCCTTCAGAAAACCAAAGATGTATTCTTAAAATAATTCAATATTATCCAAAACATGTGGTCCTTTATGACTGAAAGAAGTTAAAGACTGAATTCCCTTCCATAGGGTCCCATCTTTGAGTTGTAATTCAGGGGCCTGTTGGATGCCCAAACAAACAAAAAAGCCCAAAACCTAAACTGAACACCCCTCCCAAAGCACAAAAAACCCAACCAACCAAAGAACCCCAAACTCTGCTGTTTTCTCCTCCTTTGCTTTCCTGCAGCAGCAAGGAGCAAGGCTGCATGCAGTGTCAGCCCAGGGGCTGGGGGTGTCCCTGTGTCCCACAGAGCCCGGGGATCCGTGACCTGCAGCCTGGGCAGCATCACAGCGGAACATGGAGATGCAGAACTGCCAAGCCTGCTTCCAAGTAGCAAAACAAAAATAATGTGCTTAAACTGAATTACTTTTTCACTCACTGGCTGGCAAGATAATGATCTGACACAGCTAATTAGCAAATTCCTGAGGCTGTTGTAACCCTCAGACCAAAAGCATACCAAACTCCTTGTTAATTCAGCTGCTTAGTCTCCTCTGCCTCCTCTTATTGTGTACCCTTATCTCCTTTGAGAAGCAAACGGGAAACACCTTCCTGTTTAACTACTTGTGCTCTGGAGTGGTTTCCAATCGGTGGACATCAGCAGCAGCTTTAGATGCAGAAATCCCATTAATCTAATCTGCCTGCTGGCTGATGGATGTCTGAGAGGCTGGTGTTCAAGGCAGAGTGCCTCCGGAGAGCCGGTCAGGCTGATGTGTTGATAGCAAGGATTATGCAGGCTCACGCTTTGCCCACCCCTGGCTCTGTGTGCAGCCGGAGGAAGCAGCGGCTTTCAGCTCTACTCCTTTAACTTCAGCTGCATTTCCATTCCAAAGCAACAGGCAGAGGATCTGTGGTGATAAGGACTTCCAAGGCAAAAGGGCATCTCTATTGCCCTTGAAAAGGTTCTGAAATATTTACCTCTTTAGCAAACTGAATTCAGCCTTCCCAGGTCCTGCCAGCCAATGTCTCATCATTTTCTGGTTTTGCTGGTGTTAGGGTCTGTACTAAACTCTGCTGATCAAGCCGGGAAAATGACAGGTACTGAGGCTTTTCTGCTTCCTTTCTAAATCATGTCAAGCTGCTCAGCAAAAGCCACTCTGTGACATCGATGTCCTGCAGCTTTCCTGGATAAACCCAGGTATTCCCCAGTCACTGGCCATGTGTGTTCAGATGTGGAGGAGAGGGCTCACACCGTGCCTGCAGCCCTGGCACTGTCCCAGGATGCCCACTCCATCCTGCCAAGCTCTGTGTTGGTCCTCCTGCCAGGAGGTTTTGGGGTCAGCATTGGTGGTACCTCCTACCTGCAGGGCCGTGGTGAGCCTTGGGCGCTCATCATGGAATCACAGAATAATTTAGGTTAGGAAAGACTTTTAAGACTATTTAACCCAAATGTTAACCCAGCACTTCCAAGTCCACCACTGAACCCTGTCCCTTAGTGCCACATCTGTGTCTTTATAATATCTCCATGGGTGGGGACTCCACCTTCAGATGAGGAAGGGGCATGACCCCACCAGCCTTAATGAGCTCTGTGCAAGTGGGTGCATGCAGGGTGTTCCAGTTATGGATCAGGAGACATGCCAGGAGGTGTCTTGAATTCCTGTGGGCCAGGGCACCGCAGTGCCAGGCTCCCCTCTCCTCACCTGATTTCCCAGTCTCAGAGAGGCAGGCACCAAAAGGGCTCTGGCACAGCTCAGCTGGGCCTGACCCTGCTCCTTTGCATCCTGGCTGAGCTGGGGTAGGGAGGTGAAACGCTGCCTCTGCATCCACAGGGATGCTCTGGCAGCTCTGTGGTGGCACAGGGGTGGCCAGAGTGCAGGTGGTGCAGGGCAGGCTAGGAGCAGACCTTTGCTTTGCTTCCTCTTGCAGGGATCACTGTCACATCACTGTCACAACAGCTCCACGACACTCAGACCCTCAGGGGCTGCCTCTGTAGGACTGGCCAGGTGGGAGCACTGGGCCACCACTGGGCCACCCATCTCATGGCTCCTCTTCCACAGCGTCCACTCAGACAGAATCTTCCACAGCCTCCCATCCCTGCAGAGGAGCAGGGCTTCTTCTGGTATTGAAAATAAAACATAGGGTGTCTGGCTTCTGAAACCATGTTTCCATGGAGTGATCATTGTTTTGGTGCTGAGGGTGTCTGGGATCAGTCCTGCTCCTGTCAGCAGCAGAGGAGAGCAGCAGGTTTCGGCAGCCTGCCCTCTGAGGCGCTGCGCTGGCAGCTGATGCTGTCTGCCGTGATGACTCACTGCTGTTGATTTGGGCAGAGGCAAGAAAAACAGCCTGAATTGCACCAATTTAACATTCTTATTCTCAGCAATAGGCTATTAGCTCAGAGCAGGTCCCCATCCCATGCTCCCCCCATCTCCTTTCAGCGCAGCATCCTTGAAATTTATTTTTCAATATTGGAAAAGTGATTTATTGTGAGCCTTATAGTTGGAAAACTAGCTTACATCACTACCAGAGAGACATCATATACAAATGGATCACATCTGCATTAATGAGATACCTGGCACACTTTGACTTGATAATCCCCCCAGGCAATTCTTCTTTTCTTTTTTCTTTTCTTTTTTTTTTTTTATGGCTGCTCAAACGTTGGCTTTATCACCCTGGAAGGATAGGGGGAACCTGTGGAGCACATGCTCATGATAGCTGGTCAGGACAACAATCACTGGGCTGTTCTCCCAAAAACATTCATCCCAAAAGAGAGTTTAACCCAGGGTGAACTCCCAGGAGGTATTTCAGCCCTGCTGCAGCTGCAGCCAAACCACTGATGGAGCTGAACCGAGTGCCAGTGGTGGATGCTTCCCCACTGGAGAAGGGATCACACAGCACAGACCAGCCCCAGGGGGGTTCAGAACATAGCTCTGCAGTGTGGGTGGCTGCTCAGCTCCAGCCTGGTGTGGGAATTGAGCTGTCAGGTTGCATTTCCCACATCCAGCCTCAGCAGCCACAACTACTCACTTATATTTTTCCAATAATTTCCATTTTCTCTATTCCTTTTCAAAGGACCACAGATGAGCTATAAGGTCTCACACAAACGAGAAAGAAGGGCTGACATTCCAACAAATAACCTCTACAGCTGCTGGTACCCTGGAGCTGTCAGAGCATAATCTGTTTGTTTAGAAAGAAATCACACTGGTGGATTTTGCGGGGATGGATGGATTGAGTCATGCTTAGCTCTGAATGGGCCTCACCAGAGAGGGATCAGATATTTTATTTTCTGAAGTTCATTTCTGAAACCTGTTGTGCCTGGTGGTAGTAGTTACCATCCAATCCTGGGCTGCACACAGACTAAACACTGTATATAAAATGGAATGTTTGCTTGTTTGCTGCTTGTAAGCTCTGTTTTTAAGCCCAGGAAAGGGCTCATTACATGGCTCTGGATATTGCAGTGTGTCCCTGAAGCAAACAGGGGGGCCTGAGATTTTCCATTACTTTCAGTAAATAATTTTCAATTTTACAGAAAATCTTTATCTGTGTTGGGATGAAACACTAAGAGCAGCCACTTGAGTATGTTGTTTGGAAGAAAGGGCAGCTGGTGTCCCCATACACAGTGTGGTCCCTTGGATGCTCAGCTTGGGCTGTCAGGTGCCACCACGGTGTCACCGCAGGCAGTGCTGAGGGCTCTGCCCTGGCACCCAGCTCACTGCACAGGTGAAGGGAGCACCGCTAAAAACACACAGATGTGGGAAGGGACATTTATTTCCCCGGCAATGCGAGTTTCCCGGGAGCCGCTGTGAGTCGGCTGTGCCTCCCGATTTGCATAGCCAAGAGATGGCAGCACGCTCTCACGGATGTGCGGCTGGACACGCAGGGATCCGGTCCGAGCCACGTCGGGGGGACATTCTTGTGTCCCAGAGGGCCTGTGGTGGAGCTGCAGCGCTGGCAGCGTGGGGAGGGACGGTGCCGCTGCTTCGCGAAACCCCCGTGCAGCCCCCGGTGCAGCCCCCGGTGCAGCCCCCGGTGCAGCCCCCGGTGCAGCCCCCCCTGCAGTCCCCGCTGCAGTCCCCGCTGCAGTCCCCGCTGCAGTCCACGCTGCAGCCCCCCGGTGCAGCCCCCGGTCCCCGCCGAGCTGTGGCACCCACGGAGGACACGGCAGGAATGGTTTTGCGGACACCGGGTCACCCCCTCCGGTCCTGAGCGGGTGATGGGCTGGGCATCCAGGCGTTTGCCTGGAGTCAGTGTTCTGTTCTTCATCCTCGGGGTGTTTATTGGAGGAGAAAAAAAACAAGTTAACAGCATCCTTTGTCAAACTGTGCATCTGGAGTGACTCTCCCTTTTCGTGTGCCCTGCACGGTGCAGGTGCCAGTGCCCCCAGTGCACACCAACTTCTGGTTTGAGTGCACCATCAGAGCTGGAGCAGAGAAACTCCGAGAAAAACCTCAGTCTTAGTGTTTGTCTTTCCCAAAGTAATAAATCCATCACATGACTGCTTGCATTTGCTTTTTCCCCCTATTCTATCCCTATTTCTTGCCTGGCTTTGCTCTTAGGGGTGCATCCCCAGGAGCCTGCTGTGCCCCATCGTGGTTGGCTTCCTTTGGGACCCCACCAGGCTGTTGCCACTGCCTGAGATCCCGGCCTTCAATCCCAGCACTTTGTAAACAGAAGAACCTGAAGTTTGCTTTCAGATGCAAGACTGTGCTTTATAATCCTTGTGAAAACAGAGGGAACTAAGCGGAAAGAGCTGTAGGTAAATTCAGCTGGCAGAGCAGCTCATAGGAGGAAAGGCTCAGGGTGGCAGTGGTGCCCTGCCGTGGTGCCTGCACCCAGGGAAAGCCACTCGGCACAGAGAAACCCACGGGTGACAGGGCACAGCGGCTCACCAGGAGCTGCCCTGCCTTAGGATAATCTCATCCCGGTGCATTAAGGTCCCAGTTAGGGCTGAGTATTTCCAGCGCCCCAGGGTCTGGAGAGCCCCCGGCAGGGGAGGCGCCCTGGCTCTGCAATCTTTCTGTGCCAGATGCTCCGAGTCCAACCCAGCTCTTCGGGGTTACCTTGCCAGCCTGATCACAGCCCCACGGCACTGCCTGCCCACCCCACCTCTCCCGAAATAGTTGTGTATCATCAATAACAACAAGATCCTGGCGGGAGAGGATTTCAGCAGTGGGAGCCGTGATTCATCCCCTCCGGCCTATAGCTCATACAACATATGGCAGTGCGTTTTCAGAAACTCGGGATGCAAAGAGGGAGACACAGCACACACCAAACCGGAGCGTGCAAGCGTGCAACTCTCGATAACGGAGTTGGCACGTGGCTGCAGATGGGCTCCCGTGTCCCTCCGTGTCTGGAGGGGACACGTGAAGCCCAGGAAAGCGATGGTGGCTGTCCTACATCCCACCATGCCCCCCTCCCACTGTCTCACCTGTGTGAGCTGCACTACGCTCACCCAGCCTGCTTGACTTTCTAATGGGGAGTGCAAGCCAGAAACACCCACAGAAAACCATGCATCCTTTGGTAAACTAAGAGAGATCAGATTCCACCTTGCCAAAAGTATTTGTGTAGCTCCTTCTCTTTTCCTGAATGGTCTCATTTGTCCTGAAATACCAAAGGTGATTCAGCCCAAACTTCAGACTGTGAAGACATAAATCTAGAAGTGATTCCATTGCCATTAATGATGTTCTGGTTCATTCCAGCACATTAGAAATGAGAGCCTGGCGCAGGTCACAGGCAGGGATAGATGAATTATCAGTATGTCATTGTATCTGCCTTCTCCTCCCTTTATTTTTTTCTTTTCCTTTTTTGAAGCGTTTCAGGAATGATTGTGACATATTTCAATAACTTATTTAGGGGCTGCATTTGCAACACTCTGGGCTCCAGCTCAGCACCATCACTGTGAGCTCTACTGCAATATGAACACAAGCTGGGGCAAATCCTGTCTAAAGGGAACCACGCTGGATTCAGGACTAAATCATTTAAAGAAAATCACAATAATTGTTCAGGAATACAAACGTTCAGTAAGTCCTTGGTGATGGCTGAAACCAATTTAACCCTGTGGTTGTGCCATGTAATTACCATTCTTATTGCTGAATCACACGCTGATTGTTCAAAATCATATTCTAAAGGAGGGTAGGGGAAATCACACGGATGCCAGACATTGCCAGGGATGCAGTGGAGATGTGCTGCACTGTCTGCATGATGATAGCTTGTAATACAACAGCCCAGAGCAGCCCCAGCCTTTTGGAGAATGAGCCAGGCGTGTGCCAGCTGAGCCCCTGCACAGCCCCTGACCCACAGGGCTCTCCAGGGCCAGCAGAAACTGCCAGAGCAGAGAGCAGCCAGATGGGATTTCCCTTGTATCAGCCCAAAATTCCATCCCTGAAGCCTGCGATGGAAAACTGCTGTCCAGCTCTGCTGGGCACTCCAGGAGGCACCAGAGATGCAAACTGCCAGCACTGCCTTTCCCTGGGTGATGAATACCATAGAGGCTGGGTTATTCCTCCCTCTCTATCCCACCTCTTAATCAAATCTGACATAATTTTCTGTTTGATGAAGCTGTACATGGGATTGTCTCTGCCTTGCTTCCTAGGATAGCCAAGCTCAAGGCAGACTTCACCACGCTGGAGGGGGCAGAAGAGACCATGGCCAGCACGAGCTGCCCCAGAAAGCTGGTGCTTGAGCTCCCTGAGCAATGAGGGGCTGAGGTGGGATATGGCCAGGATGGATCCTCAGCAGACTCCAGCATTCTCCCAAGCAGGTGCCAACTGCCCCACCCCTCAGGGCTCTGTACTTGCCTCCCTTCCCACCTACTTCTTTAAAAAACCTCTTCTTTAAAACCTCTTGCTCATCTCAGAGGTATGTGCCATCCCACAGCTCCCCCCAAATCAGAAGATGGGTCAGAGCCCACAATGCACTCTCCATCTTGGGGAGCCCAAGCAGGCACCATCACTAAATCCACTAAATCAGTATTGATCCACTAAATTGGGGTGCTCTGAGCACACACTGAGAGTCTTGGGGCAGACAAGTGCATGGATACCAGCTCCATTTATAATTAAAAAGTCTCTAAATTGAGTGGCTAAGATACAGGTTGAAATAATTTGTGTGGCCTCTGCTCCCATGTGCAACCCCCCATCCATAAAACCTCTGCACACCCAAATGGTCCCCCTGGAAGTCAGGGAGCACTGAAACATGGCCAGGCTCTCCCCATTGCACAAGCCCCACTCCAGAATTGACAGAGGTCTGTTATTTTCAGCAGATACACAAGAACCAAGGGACTGGGGGGGTAAAAAAAAGGCAAAGCTCAATGGAACAGGAGAATGTCCCAGTCTCCCAGCAGAGCAGAGCTCCACAGCCACTTATCCACAGGGCCCTTCCAACACCTGGATAGCCCCAAAATCTCCATGTTGCCAAAAACCTTATTAACTACTGGGCCCTGTTTCTCTCAGCTATTCTCATCAGAGCATGAAGTGCTCATGGTTCAGCTCAGCCAGCTAATCAGGCTAATGAGGTGAAATGCACCACAACTTCCTGTGGTATACAATCAGCCTGAAATTAGGTTTTAGTGTAAATCTTACCAAATACATCTTTAGAACTTCAAAATCATGTAATTTGGACTCAACTGCAGAAGAAATGTCCATGGGAGACCTCGATGCTGGTTATTCTGCACAGGGTGGGACAAGGAGAGAACAAGGTGGGCTCAAAGCAACCTGGTCTAGTGGAAGGTGTCCCTGCCCATGCCAGAAGGGGTGGAATGAGATAATATTTAAGGCCCATTCCACATCATTCTGTGATTCCATGATTAAGTGTTTTCACCAGGTTTGCTGAGACTGAGTGTTGGCAAGATGCTCCAGAGAAGTTACATTTCGAAAGTGCAGTTCAGGGAAAAAAACCAAATTGAAAATGGAAGGAATGTTATCCTCTGTTAACTTGTATTTGGTACCCTTGAGTTACCATAGCACCCACTAGACTAGGAATGGAGTGTTTAAAGTCAATTTTGGGTGGTGTTTTGGAGGCAGGAGCTCCATAAATATTAGGGAAAATATATCTCATAAATAAAGATAACATTTTTAAAAGGGCATATTGGCTCCACCTGAGGTGGAGTTCAGACAGCCCAAATGGTTCATTTGGCCTCTTCCCAAAACAACTTGACACTGTTCTCTGTTTGCTGGACTCTGCATTTCCCCTAACGGGGGCATCTGTCACAAGGGCTCGTTTTGCCAACAGTTCAGTGAGGTCTGTGCAAGAATCAAAGAGCAGGGCTCTGGGATACACCCCAAATGTGGTGGGTGGTCACTCTCCCTGAGCTGCAACCCCACTCTGTGACCATTCTGCACACCTAAAAATACCTCCCTTCTCCTCTTCTGCTTCTCTTTGGTGAGAAGGGGAAGGGATCCCCTTCTCCTGCTTATGAGAAGAATTCCAATACATTTCTAATACGGAAAATGTGTTAAGCATGAAAGCAATATCCTTTAAAAGTACATAGGCACTAAATCTTGTGCATTAAGCCATTTGGCATATGCCACTCATTGTGAGAGTTCCTTGGTGAGCACAGACAAGGCTGCTGCCACCGCTGGAAAATTCAGACATATCCCTCAAATGGCATATTAATAATGAGATCTTTCAAAGGAGGATCCATGACTCATCCAAGAAGAAAAATGGGTCATTCACTACACTGAACTCTTCAAACAAAGCAGCAGCTTTTTTTGGGTTTGCCCAGTTTAAACCAGAAAAATCGAGAAAGTAATGGGAGAGAAAATGTGGTGGCTGCAGCTGCCAGACATCATGAGCAGCGAGAGCCTGCAATGACATTTTGGGGCTAAAAATCCCACCCTGACAGGCATTGTGTGTCTTGTATGGCTGTTTCCTAAAACCAGGAGTGCAAGAACTGCAGCATCCTTCATCATCACCTCACCCCACTCCACCCAAAGCCACAAACTCTCTAGTCCTTCCCCAAAAATTCACCAGTCCTTTCCCAAAAATAACATCCTGGGGGTACCCAGGGTCAAAGGGACCAAAGCCACCAGCACCAGGATTCTTTGGGAGCCCAGTGGCTTTTGCCTTGTCACTCATCCTGCAAGGGATGTGCCTGCAGCAGGGAGCACCCAAGGGGCCAGGGTAACCTGCAATGAAGGGTGAATTTGCTGTAGATGCAGAATACATCCAAAACCATCAAATCTCAGCAAGGATTTTCGGTGCCCAAACTGTGTTACTGCCAGGGCAGGAGCTGCTCTGCCTCACCTGTGTGGATATGGGGCCCCAACACTGAAATCCCAGTCGGGCAGTGCACATGGGGGATCAGAGGGATCATGTGCAAAGGGACACCCAGAACCCCACTGATCCCTTGATGGAGTCAGTGCAGAAAACAGGGCAGGTTGCAAAGTTGGCATTTAAGATTTCATTAGAGTTGTTAATCTTATTGCTATTACTATATTACAATCGCTTTGACAACCCATCTAAATCCAGGGCAGCTATCCATTCCGGATTATTACATTCATCATTTGCATTCAGCATTTATTTGGGACCATGATTTCATATAATGCTTTGGAGATTAATAAAGGCCACAGCCCTTTCCTGTAAGCACTTGCCCTCCACACTGATAAAATACCACATTTAATTGCTTTAACCCATACTGCTGCTGTTTCCTTCCTCTCCCTCTGCCTGGGATCTTCACATTCAGTGTCTGCTGAGGGCAGCCTGTGCTGAGGGTTGAGGACAGAGGCAGCTGGCCACGATGGAGATGAGGTCCTGCAGCCCCCATGCTCCACATGGGCACACATGTCAGCTCCACACATGCCAGCACTGCTGAGCAGACTGGGACCCTATGAAGGTCTTACAGCCTCATGTGAACAAACTCCTCATTTAATTATCTCAACAAGACAAAAGAGGAGCTCATGGCAAGTGGCTTTTTGCAGCTAAGCAAATACTTGATAAGGAATGCTGAGCTCTGAAACAGCTGCTGGGTTGTGGGTCAACTGACTTTCAGGAACCCAGGGCCATAGAGCCTAAACAGCATCCAAATCAAATTAATTTTTTCCTTCAGGATGAAAAGAGAAGCCTGCCCTATCCTCTTTTACAGACACCTCTGAAAGTTCTAGCCAGCCCTGCAGCATCATCCTTTCCCACTGCTCCACAGTTAGTGCCAGCTTTGCAATACCAAAACCCAGTGAGCATTTAATCTGAGCTGGCATTTTTCCAAGCCTCCAAGTCTCTGTGTACTCTGGAAGCAGAGGATGGTGGTTATTTCCCTGTGAGCAGGATCACAGCCACATCTCAGTGAGTGGGTGCTGCTCCTGGGGCCCCTCCACTCGTGTAGCTCTCACCTCCTCCCTTGAACACAGGGGACACAGTTAAACCTCTTGCCTTCCTACCCTGTGGCTGATTCTCAAAAACAGCCAGAGGAAGATACTTTATGAATCCTTTCCTTGCAAAAAAGACAGTTTCCTGTCAAGCCTTCCCCCGTCCCATCCTGAGTGTGGTCTCCCATGACAAGTCACTCACATTTTATGTTAACCCAAGCAATGGCACAAATAGTAATGGATGTCAGAGGGGATGAGCAGAGCAAGCACCCTCTTCCTAGGCCAGGGGTATGTTCCTGGGTGTCTGTGGGAGGGATGCTGTCATAACACACCCACACTCCAGCAGAGTTCCCATTCAGAAATCTGCTCAACAACAGCACCACTCGCTCCCTCACAGCCCTCGACAAACAGGGATTTGTTGGCGTCCTGACAAAGAGCTTCACAAACGAGGCAATCAGCAGCCCAGTATAATTTTCAAGAAATACAAATGAGCAAATATCTAGTTGCCATGGTAACCCTGAGAGCTGGACTAGACTTTTTTGGTAGATTGCCAAATACAGCTACATTTTGCCAGCACAGCAGGAGCGCGGTGCCCGGGACCCCGCTTGGGGACAGAGCCAGGATTGCCGAGCAGCATCAGCTCTTTCACACCAGCCCAGAACAGCCCTGTCCTCTCTGCCCAGCTCCAGGCACTCACATGTACAGTGCCAGCTCTGGATCCTTCCTCTCTCACGTCACCTATGCTTTGGCTCTGTGTCCTTCAAGGCTGACCGGCTTTCCGAGCAGGGACCACAGTGGGAATTTGTGCTCCCATCAGATCTTGCTTTACCTCTGATCAGTGGCAGCTCTGGCAATTTGCACCCAGGAATGAAAGTTTCCAGCCAAGCTACTGAGCCCCAGGAAAGTCAAAGTGGTTAATGAAAAACATAACCACTGTTTTTAGGTGGCAGTGCTGCGGAGCCTGTGCCAATCAGGGACGGGTACTGGCCCTCAGCCAGCTTTCCCCAGCAACACAGTTTTCTCAGGAGGCCTGGAAATCCTTGGCCACAAAAGAGGAGGAGACTTTTGGGGTACCAAAAGGGAACAATCAAAAGCACAATGGGCCCTGGCATTAAAGGGTTCCTGAGCTGAGGCAGCCCCATCCCAGGGTCTCCCAGGCTGGGGGAGCCCCTGGCAGCTCTGAGCCTGTCCGAGGGGAACTGGTGCTGCTGGAAGTTTCACTGAGCTTTTGCAATTAGTTCAGGTGCCATTACACACCAGCAGCTTCCAGGGTGTATAAACCCAGCCTGATTCATGCCTCTTTCAGGAGGCATGGCTGCTGCAGCTGAGCCCTCAGGCTGCCCAGAAGGAGATACATTTCCAGCAGAGTTGTCCCTGCTGGTTCCCACTGTCCTGCTCATTCCCTGGCAGCAGCAGGGAGCAGATGGTATGAGATGGGATGGGAAAGCCCTCCTATAGAACAGCAGGAGCAGCTCAGTTAAGCCAACATCCACTGAGACCCACACAGCACGGGGCCAAATCCTGCTCACCTTCCCCTGCTCCAACTCTCCCAGGTATTTGGGATGCACTAAAGCTGTGGATTTAACGCTAACCCCACTCCACAGATGGGTAACAGCATTTATCATAGGGCTTTGTGGCTTGGGGTATTTTGGTGATGGAGCTCACTGTTGCAGCCAGTCTGTAATGTACTCTCTGAGCTGCTCAAAGCATGTTTTTTGATCCCGAGATATTTTTGTTCTCTGTCAAAGGGAACCACTCTGTGGCATCCTGGCCTCAGGGCAGGAGCTGAGCCACTACTCAAGCAATTAAATCCAAGGGAAATGCACAAGAAAAAGCTCATGATTCAGCCTTCTTCTCCCAGTCATTTACAGGAGAAAAAATCTTAACCCAATTAGTAGAGGAAAGGACAGCCCAGCCCAGGCAGGCATTGGAGCAGTCAAGATAATCACTGGGGAGGAAAATCCTCTCCAGGCTGTGCCAGGGCAGCCCCAGCATGCCCAAAAGCTGTGACATCCACGTCCTGTATCACAATATCCAACAGCACATCTCAGGAAATAATCAAAGTAGGAATAAAAGGAATCCAAAGGTCAGAGGTGCAGGCAGGCCCATCTGGGGCTGGGGGCAATATTGCCTCTACAGCTCAGAAACAGGGGACAGGAGGGTTAAGCCTATTTTGCTCCACACCCAGGCTGTATCACACACTGTTCACACTTATCCCAGCTTTCATGAGCTACAAAAGAAGGTGTTCAACTCCTGAGAAAACCAGTGTCATAAAAAGACCCTCGGGAATCAGTCACTTGCAAGTGATGTGCAGAAGAGGTGTCAGAGTCCTGCTGCTGCCAGCTTTCTTCCCATTGCCTGCACCACAGAGAGAGCCAGAAGGGAGAAATTCAAGATAACAAGGGAGTGAGGGGCTATGGGACAAGGAGAAGAGAAAAATAAAGAAGTTCATCCTGGAATCTGGAGCTGCTCCAGGCCATGCAGAGTCTGGAACCATCCAAGCCAAGAGAAAGGGCGTGGCCCATCTTTCATCAAGCCAGATCCACTAGAAGTTCATTAAGGAGGTGAAAACTCCTGTTGTTTTCTGAATTTTATTTGATTACTGTGAAACAGAAGACACTGGCAAGGACAGAGGGTTGATTTTTAAGTAAGGACCCTGGAGCCAAAGGAGAAGGACAGGGGGTTTGGGAAACAAAGCCCCTATTAACTTTGGTCCTGACTTTCAGGTCATGCATGTTCAGTTCTTTTTACCTGGAAATGAAGACATAAATTGGAGGTGACAGCTTTCATTGGGCTCCCCATTAGCAATATTTTTAACCACAGTAGGGCCCAGGTCTTCAAACGCTTTCCCAAGGGAAGGTTTTAACCTTTCTTTTGAAACATCTCATACCACTTGCAGGGAAAAAAGACAGTTGTTTGGCTCGAGGCATACCAATCCCCAGCCCTGATGAACTCCCAGCTCCTCTGGACAGGAGACACAGGAGGAACAGGGAAAAGAAATGGGGAGGGGCAGCCTGGAGCCGAGCTTGGCACGGTGCAGCAGCATCTCTGGGGGTGGGTGGCTGTCCCTGCAGCCCCAGCCCTGCCCTGGGACAGGCTCGGGCACTGCCAGCCCGAGGGGACACTGGGCTGTCCCCTGCCCTGTGCTGGGGCGTCCATCCCACACAGGACCACAGCTCAGCATCTGCCCTCAGAACCACGAGTTCAGCAGACAGGTCCTGCACCACGCTTGGCTCTTCAAACTGCCACAGACCACATCAACTTTATCCAGCTTGCTGCATCCAAGAGCTTTCTTTTCAAACAGCTGCTTTATTTACATACTTCCATACATAATTTATTATTTTCAGGTGAAACAAAAGCCTCTAGAAACACATCCAATGCTGAAATCCAGAACTGAAAACTACACAAATGGCTAACTTTCCATATAAATATATGAATAGGGTGTATATTAATTTTAAAAATCCAATAAAAATAATAGTTTTATTTATATGTATTGTCCATTTTTATATCTATATAAATATTTTTATATAGAAAAATACAAAATCAGGGATGACAGCACTTTCTTGTTTTAGAAACTTGCTCCAGCACACACATTTCACTTCCAACACCATTGTTACCCCCACCAAATTTTCCAGTTCCTCTCCAAGTGGAAACATACCTTAGCCAAAAGCTCCACTGCCATCTGAGGAAGCAGTTCCAAGCTCCCAGTGGAGCCTCAGCTACTGACCCCAATTGCATCCAGTGCAATCACTCTGGAAAGCCTTCATTTTGGAATCTTGTATTTCTAAAATGGTGGCATCAAGGGGGACCAGACAATTTTATGACAGTGCTTCTGACAGTACTCAACTTTGCAGGCAGCAGCTGAGATGGGTCAGCCCCTGTGGCTTTTGCCAGAGCAGGGACAAAAGGGACTCCTGGCTCCCAGGACAGGGCTACCTGCAAAGCCACCTGGATGCTATGGGGGTGTGAGGGACCAGAGCTCACACCCTGGGCTTCCCTGAGGAGCACTGGATTTATTGTCTCTGCCTGCAGTGCCCTTGGAGCTGTGTCCCCCAAAGGAGAAGCCTTTTTTTCCCTCAATAGCCTTGCCTTTCCCTGGGGCCCTCCCTGGCACCAGCAGAGCCCCACTTACACCCAAACCCTGCAAATCCACCCTTGTCCGAGGAGGAGTGTCCCATCTCCACACTGAGCAGTTCCAAAAGGCACACAGCAGCTACCAAACCACACAAAAATGATTTACCTGGGAGACAGAAGTACTGCTGTGGTGCCAGTGCAGCACAGGACATCAGCAAGGACTTAGGGAGAAAACATCATCTCACTGGGAAGCAGGGCTGCAGCAAACACTGCAAGCTCTCCCCAGGCAGGAGCGGGCTGTGAGGATGGGTTGAGCCCCAGCCAGGCTGTGTCAGCTCCTCACCTGCCCTCCAGCTCATTCAGTCCTCTGGCCAAACCTGCCTGCTCGGGGATGCTGAGCTGTGGACACTGACTGTCACCCTCCTTGGTGGCTCTGTTTGTGGGGGCCAGGCAGGGTGAGCACACAGGCTGCCCCACACACCCCAGAAAACAGAGAAAATAAAATAAACTTTCCCAGGCAGCCATTCCCCCCAACACACCTCTGAAATACAGAGCAGGCTGGGGGGAAAACTCCTTTCACATGAAACCCCAAGTCCCCAGGGAATTACTGCCACTCCAGGGCAAGAAAGACAGCGGAGCCTCCAGCTGCTGTTTGCAGTTTATTTTAGCAGAGAGAAAAATAACATGGACAAGAGGCATTTTGCATAACTTAACAGAAAATAACACTTTCCCTCCACTCTTCACAGATCAACAGGCAAAAGCATTTCCTACACACGGCTACTACTGGGTGCTAACAGTTGGTGTATTGGCTTCCTCTAACACGCTGTGATAGTTGATGTGAAATCCAGAGCCAGACTCGGGCTTGGGGACTCCTTTGCTGTTGGATGTAGCTCCTGTCACTGCTCAGTACCAGGTTCATCCCCACCATACTCCCAGGAGGGATTCTGCAGCCGGGGACTGGCCGGGGATCCACGGCTCTCCCAGCCCAGGCCATGTCCTGACTGCTCTTCCTGGCACAGCTGGAGAGGTGACCCAGAACGAAGGGGGGTGTGGGCAGCACCAGCAGCCTCAGTCCAGGGCCAGGGAGGGGATCTTGCAGACGAAGGGGAAGGATCTGCCACAGGCGTTGTCGTTCCAGGAGCGCAGTGCTACCCTCCAAAAAAAACCACCAAGGCATTAGCTGGAAAAAGGCAAAAGGAGGGAACCATGCACTGCCCCTGGGACCAGAACCTCCTGCCACTGTGGGAGGCTTTCCCTGGATGTGCTCCCATTTGTGCCATTCAGTCATGCTTCCCCCCAGCATCCTCATCTGGGGGAGGTGAGAGGGGAGGCCAGGCCCCAGCTTGGACTTGGTAGTGGAGGGACAGCTGCAAACACAGTCCTGTTGCCCCAAAATTGTCCAAGGGCTGCCCATGGACAGGACATTTAGGCACATCAGGGGGGCCTGGACACACCTGGCTGGTCTCACTGGCAGTGAGGGTGGGAAGTGGGATTTTTGCACAGGCAGGGTGTTGTCCCATTTCAGCAAGATGTCCTGGCCCAAGCATGGGAGAGAAAAGCTGGCAGACCAGGGAGTGTTTCCACAGGTTTCCCGTTTGGGAGGGGAAATGGAAAAATTTGACCTCTGACTAAATCTGGTAATTCTTCAAGGCAGCTGATGGTCCTGTCCTGCTGCTACTGTGGGAGAGGGAGATGGGCTGGGAGCAGAGGGAAGATGAGTATGTATGCATGTATGTACATGGTGAAAGGGAAAACACCTTTTCACTGTAAAGAAAAAAAAAAAAAAGGAAAATAATACTAAAAAATTAAAATGCAAATCCTGCCTGCCAGCAAACTCTTCAGAAAAGCAGGAGCCACGGTGGATTGAATTTATTGACATGCAAATAACACTGAAGGTGCCCTGGGCGCTCACCACTGCTGTGTCTGTACCAGATCTGCACGCAGTCCTCCTCCTCCGGGATGGAGTGGATCCCATCGTCAGGCTGGCTGCCATCCCAGTAGTGGTAGTCGAAGGAGGAGCCATCTGTCCACTCAAAGTGACCCTCCTGACACGAGGCCAGTGGAGAGAGGCTGTCACCACAGGGCTGTGACTGCAGAGGGTGGGAGGCCCACTCCATGGTGTCCCCACCCCATCCCCAGTGCCACACAGCCCAGGGACAGACAGACACCACCCAGCAAAGCCCAAACAGCACGTTTGGGTTTTACAACTGGAAACCTGCCAAGAACAGCCCCAGGTTTCACAGTGTTCTCACCAGGGGAAGCCCAGAAATTAAATCTATATATTTTTAACACTCCCACCCAGCTCTGCATTCATTTTCCTTTTCATTTTCCATTCCTTTTCCAGGATCTGCAAAAAAATTTGCAGACATGAGACTCTCTCAGGGTCTCAATTTTTCTTTCTAACATATAAGACTATATATTTCCAATATGTCAGCTTTCAAAAGTCACAGAGGATCACAAGAGAGCAATGGAACTTGGTGATGTTTGACACTGAAGACCTTTCAGTTTATTTGCTCTTCTTGGACCAGCAGTACAATACTCTTTCTATTAATCCAGTAATCAAATGTGATACGAGTAATTATTGATTAATCTATTAATTCTAGCAACACTTCTCTTTTAAAAGCAGACTGGAATGGGTGAAGTAACAAGTTGCTCTACACCACAGGCTCTATGCCACCTCCTGATTTAAGGGGGTATAAGGGGCAAAGAAGAAAACCAAGTGGCTTTCCAGGGGGGAAGCACAGGGGTGAGTTTTTCAAAGCCATTTCCCATATGATACAGGGAGCTCCCACCTGCCGTAGGTCGTTGAGTCCTGTCCAGATGTCGGTGGGGATGCCGGGCACGCGGCTGTTCACCAGGTCGTACACAAAGACGTTTTCTTCCCAGCTGGAAAAACAGAGCAGCACGGGGCAATCAAGAGGAGATGTCAGCACATGGTCAGGAGTGCCCCTAAGCACTCACCCTACCACAGGGCCCGTGGGCAACTGGGTCCCCTGCTTCTTACTGCTGCTGGTTCCTTTCCTGGCTCTGTGCAAGAGGAGCGCTGCTGAGAGCTGGGGGAGAGGGAATAGGGAAAAAAGCCTGTGTAATTGTGCACTTCTATCCCTTTTTCTAGAGTAAAAAACTGCAGCCTGGGGCAATTTAGGGAATACTATGCCATTTTCCCTGCCCATCCAGGAAAAGGGATTTATTTTCTCTTATTGCCTTTGTGTGACCTGTGCATCAGCCCTGACTGGGCCACTGCTGCAGAGGGATGTGTAGGAACATGAGCTGTGATGTGGGAATGGGATTGCCCCCAGTTCCCTTCCTCCCCAGGCTGTGTCAGGTGGGATGACACATTTCTGCACACCTCACCTGTGGATGGAGGCCAGCTTGGCTGATCTGATGCCGATGGAGAACTCGGCACAGTAGAGGTCGGCTTCAGCCCAGGTTTTATTGATGGGGAAGTACCGGTAGCAGTGGCCTTCATATTCTGTCCAGAAGAGCGGGCAGGAGTAGGCGTGGACAGGCTCAGGCATGGCTGGGGGCAGAGCAGAGGACATCCAGCAGCTGGTGGTGAGGCAGCTTGGCCAGGAAGCTGAGCAGGTGGTGGAGGCAGCAGTGCCCAGCCCTGCTCTCCCACCTCACCCAGGCAAATAACCACCAAACACACCAGGGAAAACACAACTGCTGCAGCAGCCGTGCAAAAGTTTGCAGAAGTCAAAATGCATTTTAAACAAGTTGCAGGTTCTCAGTTTCATCATGTGTCTAAATCAGGAGGGACATTCCAAGCTTGCTTGACATCAGTTTGGATAGAGGATGCTTAAAATAAAGGCACTGACATTTGCTACTGGGAAAACGGAGATAAGGGTTCCTCTCGCCTCTGTCAGCTGGAGCCACTGTGCTGGGACAGGAGCTGACAGCCAGGGCTGAGGGGTTATGGCCGTGTTCTGCCCTCCTGCAAGGACAGCCTGCACCTCCTCCCGCCAAGGAGACCCCCATCCCCTGTCCCTGGGATGCAGCCGTGCACGTTCACATCGGGCCCCAGCCCCAGGAATAGCTGTCGGGAGCGGTGCCAGCCTGCCTGCCTCCCACCAACAGATAACACCGGGACACACAGCTGCTCCTCCTCCCCTGCTTTCCAGCACGGTGGGGAAGTTGCCCCAGAAGAGGCCACTGTGAGGACAGGATGTCCCTTTGGAGCCTTTGTAGTTGCCGCTGTCTAAACACAGCAGTGGCATTAACACACTGCTCCAATCTCCTCCGTGTTCTGCTCCCCCATGTGTGGGGAGGATGCAGCACTCAGGTCTTGGGGCACACAGACTCAGCTCTCTTGGCTGCTAGTTTGTGAATGTGGGGAAATTGCCAGCTCCCCCTGAGCCAGTTCCCACTCCCCAGGGAGCCGTGGTCTGGGGTCAGTGCTGCTGTTGAAGAGAGTGGGGCAGTGGCAGGGTGGGTGTGAAGGAGCTCAGGGAAGATGTCAGATGCCATCAGACTATCCATGCAGGTAACAGGCTCAAGCCCAGCGAGGTCAGGGTGGTGCCTCCAGTACTGAGGGGCCAGGGGAATGGCTTTCCCTGAGGGTGGGGACAGCAAAACCCTGCCAGCAGCAGCAAGGGATGTGGCTGTGGCTAGGGAAGCAACAGCGTGGAGAAAAAGAGAGGCAAGGTGCATCCAAAGCAGCTGTGTGAGCATTCTTAGAGCCAAATCCTTCCCTGTGCCAATGCTGGCAGCTCTGGGTGATAATTTCATCTCTCACCAGCTCTTTCCACATGGGGATCTCTGAGTGTTCTACAGCCACCAGCCAGCCCACAGGGTCCCTGCTGTCACAGCCCCCTCCTAGGTGACAAACCACAAATGCAAAGAGTCTTTTTTTCCTCCTGAGCAAGGCCAAGTCAACTGCCAAGCCCTGTGGGGCTGTCACCCCATCAACCTGCCTTGGGACCCCCAGGCATCCCTCCAGAGGAGCTGAGACTGGGGGCAGCTCTGCACCAAACAAACCCTTGAGGGGCTCAAGGGGCTCTCCCATCCTCATCAGCACCAGTTATGGGCTATGGAGGAAAAAGGATAAGGCCTGCTGGGCTGGAAGAGCAAAACAGCTTTTGGGGAGAGTGGGTAAGATAAAGACAGCTCAGTGGTGATGCAGAGTTCGGTTCTCTGATTTACACCCGGCCAAAATTGCACTGGGATAAACCTTAGAACAGCCCTAGGAGATGCAATTTACTTCATTGAGCAATAGAGCAGGACCAGGAACTCCAAAAGCTGATGTGATTCCTCCCCTCATGATGCTGGCCCGGGTTCCCTGTCCCCACCAAAACCAAAGCAGAGCAAGGGTCAAAGTTCCAGTATGAGGCTTCAGCTCTACCACCAGGTCTCAGGTGAGGCATGTACCCCCAGTAAGGACAGGGCTGGCATCTGGTCCTGGCTTGCAGAGACTCGAGGCTGCTGTTCCCTCCTGCTGAGGACAGCCCAGAGCTCTGTGCCAGACAAGGCACCACCAGCTGCCCCAGCAATTGGGATTTTATTATAGTGCCTTGACAAAATCCTCACCTCCAGCAGCGTGGTGGCAAAATTCACAGGGCTTAACGCAGCAGCATCCCCAGCAAATGGAGCCTTCGCTGCTGAGTGCTAATTGCAGTGGGAGTCCCACTGTCCTTGCTCCCAGCTGGCCCATGGGCACCCCAATTGCCAGGGAAAATCAGCCTCATGTTTGTTCAGAGCAGCTGAAACCAAGTCAGAAACTGAGACAGTCCCTCTTTGTTATTCCATACTGGTTCCCATTAGGTAGCATTAATTTGACGAGCTTCAGTGAACCAGAGGTGCCTGAAGGAATTTAAGGTTAAATATACCAAAAAGGAAAATATGGGAGGTCAGCTTTTAATTAGCATCTTTTCTGTTAGGTCAGGATCAGAGGCTTTGGCTGTCTCTTTGGAGGAGAACTACCGGTCCCAGTTTTTCGGGCAGGAACAATTAGGGGAGCTGCTTTATTTGAAATATTTGTAGCAGAAAGACCATAATAAATCTGATGTAAAGTTGTGAATATAGGGGCCTACTCATGGCTCTCCAGGAAAGCCTCACAACCCAAGCCAGTAGCTGTGTGTGGTATTTTGGTCTAGAAGGTGACAGGGAAAGCATCTGGGAGCTTTTTAGACCTGATCCTCACTTTTAACCACACCAGCAAAACATCAGCTCCTCCACACAGGGCAGGATCAGCACAGCCAGTGCCTGCAGCATGGGGGTTCCTGCTGACCCCAAGTCAGTCCACCCATTTGTCCCCAAATTCCTGGTGAAAAATGATGGCAAGAACCCTTTCTCCCTTTTTTTGCTTACAAAATTGACAGCAATTCAGCAGTTTTAAGGGTAGGACCATGCTTTAAACCAGCATCAAACTTGGCTGAGGATAAGACTCAGATCAAGCAGCTGTTACTAACTCAGAAAAGCTGGAAAACAAATATTTGGGGTCAGAAATAAAGTTTTGTGCTCTCTGCATTTGTGTCAGTGCCAAATTGGAGCCTTTTTATTTATTTACTAGCTGAGCCCCACTGTAGAACTACCAGGAAAATCACTTATCAAAATCTTACAGAAGCTGGCACTGCTCTGCCAAAAAAGTTTCACTTCCCCGGCTGGCCTATTTCCAACTAGAAATAATTAACTGAGAAAATCCTAGCCAGTTTCACAAGGGTTTATCTTCATTTCAGGATGCTACTGGAAAAAAAAACCTGCTACCAGCTGCATGGCTCCCCTGGAGTCAGCTGGTGAAGAGCAAGTTTGCTCCTGAAATCTTTGTCCCAAGGAGCAGTGCTGCCTCACTTCCACGGATCTGCAGGTTTGAGATGTGAAATCTGAGGCTAGGATGAGGTTGGCAAGGGATGCCCAGGAAAGGAAGACTCCTGAGGGGCTGCAGCTCCATCAAAGAGTTTTTGACAGCAGACCAGTTCAGGTCAGTGCTGGCAGCAGATGCTCTTCTTGTTGCAGAGAATCAAAGAACTTCATTTCATCAACAGCTGGCAGCTTTCCTCAAAACTTAGAGGTGCCAGGAGACACCCCCCGCAGATCCATAAGCTAATGCTGCCGTCTGACCTGAAAAGGCAAGTGAACCTCTTCAGCTCTTGGCAGGCAGCTGGGCTTGGAGAGTGTCCATCAACGCCCAAGAGGCTCATCTGAAATTAATGTCAGCAGAGAAGAGCTGAGGAGATCCCTGTCATGTGTCAGTCTGGTCCTTCCCAGGGCAGAAGCCGTGCAGCAGGACCTGAGGGCTGTGGTGGTGAGAGTGAGGGATGGGCAGCAGGTCCAGCTGGCAGAGCTGGGCTCAGGACCAGCATCCTGGAGCTCCCCAACACCAAGTCACCTCTCACCAGCTCCAGCCACGGGGAGGGCCAGCAGCAGGGCTTCACCCAGGCTTGGCACTGCTGGAGCTGCAAGAGTTAGAGGGGACAGGGGACCCCCAGAAGCCACCCCCAGGATGACTTCAGCAGAAACTGCCCGTGGTAAGCTGGGGGTGCCAGCTGAGCCTGATGTCCATCCCACCACATCCTCTTCTGAGCAAACCCACAGAATAAGCATTTAAACAGGGGGTTGGAGGGCAGGAGCATGTGGCTGGGACTAAGACAGTGCTGTTGTGTGATGTTGGGATACCTCAACTCACCCATGGCTTTAGAAGCAAGTCCTTAAGCCCTGACATTACAGTCACCGTGGGCAAACAATGCCACCTCCATGTTACTTGCAGTGTTTGTTTTTCATTAACAGATGAAAGAATATCACACTGAGAATCCACCTTTGAAGGAAGTGATCAGAGGAGGTACCTTGGTCTCAGTGTATCTGGGGGCTGTATGGAGCTGCAGGGGATGTCTCCACTGATGGAGACATGAATCTCATAACTGGGCAATATTTTACACACCCTGAAATGTTTTTAAGGCACATAGCAAAAGTTTTCAAGTGAAATATTAAACATCAGTTGAAGCACATTGGGAGAGACATCCTCTCACACTGAGGACTTTACTTTTTAAAATTCTTTAATGAAACCAAGCTGGTTTTACAGCTTCAAATCCTCTAGCAGGTATGTTTTGAGTTGTGAGGCTATAGCCAATACCAGCAGCAATGCTCTTGCAGCTGGCACTGACAGATAGAAGTTATCTTGCAGAGGTTTTTTTTTCCTCCTTAATTAGTTTTGGCAACGCTCCCACGGATTAGGCGTCTGGCAGGAAAGCCAGGCTTGTATCGATCCCTTTTCTCACGATCTCACCAAAAAGCACTTAAGGAGTCCCTTTCCACTCACAGTCCCAATAAACCTAACAGGGTTCAAACAAACTTGGTGCAGCAACTCTCGCTTGCACCGACACCATGGAAAAGTTTGGAAGAAACCTAAGTGATGTACAGCAGTCAGCAGCAGCTCGGAGCAGAGAGGGGGAATAGGGGAGAGTCCCGTATTTGTTCACATGCAGTAAGTGTGAATGAACGAGGAGCCCTGGTGGTCCTCAGCCTGTCCTGCTGGGCTGCACGGCCACAACCCCGCACCCCTCCCGTGTGTGCCTGGCGCAGCGATTCCTGCCACCGGACCCAGGCACGGCCAGGGCAGAGTGCTGGTGAAGGGCTGAGCTGGCACACAAAGCCAGCCCAGAGACCTTTGGCATCGCCAAGATAAGGACCGGGGTAGCCCTTGGCACGTCCCCATGAAGAAGGTTGATTTCGAATAAAGTCAGGGATTTCTGGGGCAGGGGGAAGCCAGCTGCCAGCCCTGCGGGAGGCACACACGCTCCTTCCCGGCCGCCACGGCCGGCGATCAGATCCCCGAGGCCAGCGCCGGGCACTCACCTTGGCTGATCTTGATGTTGGTCTGGGGGAAGGCGTGTGCGGCCAGCAGGGCAGTGGCCAGCAGGGCTGTGGCCAGCAGCGGGCACAGCGCCCGCCCGCCGCCCATGGCCGGAGCGGCCGGGCACGGCTCCCGCTCGGTGCCGTCGGGCGCGGGGCTCGGGGTCCGGCCGGCTGCGGCTCCCGGGGGGCTCCGGCCGGCGCGGGGCTCCCTCCGGCCGCGGGGGTCGCGCTCGGGCCGGGCCCCGCGGGTTCTGGGGCTGCCGCCGGGCGGGGCGGATATAGGGGCCGCGCTGCCCCCTCCCCCGAGCGGCGGCTCCTCCGCAGCCCGCCCCCGGCCCCGCTCAGCGCATCCCACCGGGACCCGCACCCGGGACACTGCCCCCAGCCCGCCCCCGGCCCCGCTCAGCGCATCCCACCGGGACCCGCACCCGGGACACTGCCCCCAGCCCGCCCCCGGCCCCGCTCAGCGCATCCCACCGGGACCCGCACCCGGGACACTGCCCCCAGCCCGCCCCCGGCCCCGCTCAGCGCATCCCAGCCGGGGCCGGGGTCCCGTGCGCTGCCCGCAGCCCGGCTCGGGCACACGCTGCTCCCGGAGAGCTGTTGTCACCCGCCGGGGCCGCAGGTAAGGGCATCACCCCGCTCGCCCCCGGGGGACAGCCCGACACCGGGGGGTGGCCGGCGGGACCCCGCTGCCGGCACGGACCGGGCAGGGCGAAGGGCGAGGGCTGCGATGGCACCGGGGAGCGGCCCCCGGCAGCGGGAAGGGGAAAGGCTCCCAGGGCTGCAGGGCAGTGGGGTTTAACACGGCACTGCCCCATTGTGGGGCGTCCTTTTTTTTGTTTTGGTTTAGTTTCGGGCGGGTGGGGGAATTGTTGGGTTTTTTTCCTGTGTTTGGTTTGGGATTTTTCTCCCAGAGCAAGGCAAGGCACTGACACACTTAAACGGCCTCGAAGAAGGAACCCCCAGCTGTGCCCGGGGCTCCAAGGCTATTTCAGGAATTCACTCTGTGCCCATCTGCCAGGTGCTGGGCCCATGCCATCATGTAACAGCAGAAAACCTGATATGATACAGCAGCCTGTACCAATATAATCCAGCATGTCTCCTTCCTGTCGTCACCATTCTGTTAGACATAAACTTCAGATTTTTAGAAACACTCTATAAGATCCTTCTCTAACTGTTGCACTTGTAAGGGAAATAGTACAGGCACAAATACTATACAGTATTGTGGTCCTGTCAATTTCCAGTTTATGCCTTAAATCAGCACTGAAGGAACTGTTTAGGAACACTCTCAATGCTGTTCCCTTTTTATTCTTAGCTACAGATTAAAATTTTCAGCATTTTTGACCCATTTTTAGACATTCAAGTATAAACAATTTGGGGTGATACCAAGCTTTCAGTACAGTAAAGCACCCAGACTTACTCCAGAGACAGTAACTCATTCAGTTAACTTTTCTGTATTAAGTTTTCTTCCTATTAAATAAAGCCTTTTATGAACACCTCTCCCCTCCCATACATTCATCTGAAATTATCTGGTTCAAGGAAAAGCCTACTGCTACAGCAGAACACTAAAAATGAAGGAATTTGGATTATAAGAAGTCAAGACATGCCTCTTCCCTTCTTTCCTGTGTGCCATCCTTAGATAAAGCCAATGTTATAAACAACTTCTGGCAAACTACAGAACAAAAATCTTTGAGCATGTTTATCTACTCCCAAAGCACAAAAATATTCATGTTTAAAGAGGGAGCAGAGACCCTGAATAATTTTTACCCTGGTTTCTGACAACCAGACCGATGGCAGCAGTGTCCCCCAGCACAGCTGGGAGCACTGAGCCCCCCGTGCTGCCCCCGAGGCACAGCCCCGAGCCTGGCACAGCAGCTGGGCACCAGCTTTGCTCCCAGCACTGGGACAGCACAGGCACGTCCAGCACGCAGTGCCAGCTGGAGCTGCAGCTGCACTTTGGGTTACCTTCCAACTTCACCAAACATGAGATGTGCTTCACCTGCTGGCTGCAGAGCCAGGAGCACGGCCACAATTCATCCCTCCTGCTCCCCTCCCTCCCACGCTGCTCTGTTCTGCTCTTACTGACCTTCCCTCTGGGCACCCTCTCCAATTTTTGGCATCCTGTGTACATGACTGTTCCTCCCCGTGGAACAGACACCTCATGACTTCAAGGACAGGGCAAGATTACCTTCTGTCCACATTTCATCCCCAGTGCTGGGCAAAGCATGTGTCTGCACCCATGGATGTCCTGAGCTCATTCTGCTGTCCACAGGCCCCACATGGAAGAACATTAATGTCAACCACAGTAGCTGCTGAAACCACAGCCCTTTGCCTCAGCCTTTGTGAGTTACAGGAAGAGATCAGCCTCCTACAGCATATGCTCAAACTGCTCCCAGTTCATCTGCAGGGAGTAAAAACGGGGTAACTGCCAACATTGTGGTGTTTTTTCTGCCATAAGCATAACTGAAGGAGGTCAACACAAAGGTGAATTCAACAAGTATCGTCCCAATCTATGTGGCACAATTAAATAGAATTTTATTTTCAATAAATATACGATCTGCATCATACCAGACAATACACTGTGAAAAAATAAAGTGTACAGAAGCAACCAACAGGACAGCTTGACCGTAGCAAAGTTCACTTGGTGACCTGAAGAACTACCTGGGTAAACACACACAACACAGAAAGAGCCACTGCAGTCTGTGAGAGAATTAAAATTGTGTTTTCTGGGTCTTCTTCACCGCCAAAGTCCCTGGAGCAGGTTTTTTTTTTTTGCACAGCACGTTTGAAAGGACACGAGCTTATTTTCCCAGTACAAATGCTATTGGAAATGTTTATTTTTCTATATCAGCACGGAATCTACTACGCACACAGACTGCTATCGAGACTGGCAGGTCACCGCTGACGGGACACGGGATCCGTCCGACGTGGGCCACACGCGTGCCCCAGCACACAAACACTAACAGCAGCTTAACTCTGTAAAAACTAGTACAAGGACAAAACTGCAGTCAGAATCGATTTCACCACAGGTTCTACCGTTTAAAAAAATATTCTAGTCTAATTACCACGTTCACCAATGAGAGCACACGGGTACTTATATCTCCAAGAGGATGAGCCATGGATTTGGACTGGAAGGACAACAGAGGCAACTCCCAGCTCCTCCACCCACTCCGTGCTTCCCACGGCCCGTCCATGCCCAGCCCGGCCCCGCGCTCCTCCCGCGGGATGCCAACAGCTGGGGGCAAGCGGCCAGAGGTCAGGCCCCAGGGGAACAGCTGGACCCGTGGGACACGGATCGCTGAGGCCAGCGCGGCCGGCCGGGCACCGGCGGCCGCTTTAATCCAACGGAGCTGCTGTGGGGTGCGTGTAGGGTGTGAGGTGGGGTGTTTCGGTCCTCGGTTCATGGTTTATCTCGTCCGCCCGCTCGGTCCGGCTGCCGTTGGTGCCCCAGCTCATGTCACCTCGAGGGACGCGGGCGACACGCGGTCGCACTCCTCGCGGGAGCGCAGGCTGTGCCACTGCTCCACGGCCGTGCGGTGCGCGTTCAGCATGCGGCGCCAGTGGTTGGACTCGGGGGCGCCCGTCGAGTACTGCCCGATCACAATCCTGCCAATGAAGTCGTTGCTGCTCTTCACGTTGTGCCCGTACACTGGGGAGAGCAGAAACAGAGACTGGTCAAGGCAAAAGCAGCGCTCGCCCACCCAGAGCCCTGCCCCAGGAAACCAAATCTCCTACAGATGGCCCCCCACAGCAGGTGCCAGTAACTCAGCATCTGAAAAACCTTACAGACACAGGAGCTTGGCAGGAGCAAAACAAGCTGTACTACAGACTGAAATACAATTCAAATAAGACACAAATCCACAGTTACCACGGGATTTACCATGAATAGGTAGATCAATAAAATGATTTGTGTTGGAAGGGACCTGAAAGATCATCCTATTCAACTCCCATGCTGTGGGCAGGGACACCTTTTACTGGAAGCAGGCTGCTCAAAGGCTTTGAAGGAGAATTTCATCATGTAAAGAAGTGCCAGAAGCTCTGCCAGGGCATCATGAAATCACAAAAGCAGCCCAGCAGCCTGAGCCCAGGGGAACACCAAAGCAGCATCCCAAGCTGCCCTCCTCCAAACCCACATCACACGAACACTCCAGTGCTGATCGACAGCCTTCCCTGCTCCGAGACAGGAATCACACACATCCAGGCTGGCAGCAGGATGTTTACACTGCAACAATTTCAATCATTCTCTCATAATGCAGCTACTTGCTAAAAGTCCAGGAAAGCAGCTGAGGGAGAGACATCAACCCAACAGCCTGTCCTTTGGATTAGCCCAGTCTCCTGGAACAAAAGATCGCAGACAGCAGCAAACCCTAATGATGGGCCTGATCCTGGGGAGGGCTGAACACTCCCAGCAGACAGGAGCAAAAGCACTTTGTGTGTTGCAAAACGAAGCCCTGCCTCAACTCATTAGAAAGCTGAAACAAAGTCCTTGCAAGCTGAAGCCAGGATATCCACAGGCACTGCCTGGAATATTAACGATTAAAAAATCTCCTCAGGAAGGAGAGGGATTTTTAAGGACAAATGTCTACAGGAGCTCCAAATCCAGCTGGGCTGGTGCAGCCAGAGCATGTCCAGCCTGGCATCGAGCCCCTGCCAGCAGCACCAGCTCTCCAGGGCTGCTGGAAACCAGCACTGGCAGCAAAACAACATCTGGGAACCCCCACGGCATCACCTGATGTGAGCACACCCTCACAGGCAGGCAGGACAGCGAGCACAACACACTCAACCTCACTTTTAACCACACACCATTGTCAGAGCTGTGCATTTCCTATTACAGCACACCCCCAAGTGATCAGCATCACTTTAACCTGCCCCTCTGCCTTCTGCACACTCTGCAAAGGCTGGTTCCTCTCCTCTGCACCAGTCTGGGATCTTGCTCTGGGAAACTCAGGCACCACCTGCCAGTGCAGTCCTGAAACTGAGCAGTGCCAGCTTACATCTCACTTTATCCCTCCTGACAGCCCTGACACACACAGTTTATGGGCAGAGATGCTTCTGCTCACCAAATTACCTGTGGATATTTTAGGTGACAGCAAACCTTCCATTGCCCAAGTAATTTGTTCAAATAATTGCTCTAAAAAAAATCTACCCTGCAACTCAGAGCCCTCTAAGTCTATCTTCAAATGACATTTAGAAATGATCTGGGTCTTACCACCCCAGCAGGAAGACTGCATCTCTTGTGCCTGTCACCATCAGTTATCTAGGGCTGATGGCATCAGGACGTGTTGCCAAGCAAGTGCCCCTGTCAAGAGGCCAGGCTGGTGTTTTTTGGAAAGGCCACCTTCTGAGGACACAGTCAGGAATACTAAGCCATCCATCTCCAACTAATACACAGCCTGTCAGGGTTATTAACGAGTTCTGCAAGGCAATGAATCACAGGTGTAGCTAGCAGGACTATACTAAATGTTTTGCTATGATTTATTAGCCTACAGAAATCAAATATTGTGATAAAACCACATAAAAATACCCCAAAACCAAAATTTTCAATAGGATGGTTTTTTCTTTTTTGTTTGTTTTTGTGGGTTTTTTTTTGGTTTTGGTGGTTTTGGGTTTTTTTAATTTGGAAAAATGAAGGAAGATGAAGCCTAATCCTGGGAGACAGTACCAAGTAATTTAAACCAAGAAGCCTTACAGGCCATCAATTAATCACAGGATAAATTAACAGTGGAGAAGTACCCCAGGCATACCAATTCTTCAAAAATACTTCATGCCAGGACTGTAAAACAAGCAGGTGTGCTAACTAAGGGCACCTGTTATTCTACTGTTGATCCAAGTATTTTGAATTCTAGTAATGCAACTTGCTAATCGCATTGTGTCAGGTAATTAGCATGCTGAGTCCTTTGGGGTATTAATGGGCTAATTATACAAGCATTGTTGCTTCTATCATTAACTACTGTAGATAGCACAGAGAATTATTGCTGAGGAACAGGGAAGACATTTTCCAAGGCCAAATGCTTATTCACACATAGACCATAAGAGGTAGCACTAGACTGACCTCAGGTTTACAAACTCACAGCTTCACCACAGCAGCTTTGAGAAAGATGAGAGGTCTTTGTGTGCCAGAAATTCAGCTTTACCCTTCAGTTCAGAAGCCTTTTAAACTCAAGGACATGCCTTTCTGGGAGGCTAACAGCTAAATGGCCAGGATTTGCTGAGCAATCTGCTGATGGCTGAGCTCACCGAGCTGTGGAATGCACCTTACCCAAGAAGAGGCTGGAGCTCACATTGAGAAAATAAAACCTTTCCTTTGCTCACATTCAGGAGCACCATTTTCCCTTTTGCTGCCACCAGCACTTCAAGAACAGCTTGGGAAAGAGAATGGTAGGAGCCCACAGGCCCAGGTGAGCAGCTGGAAGCAGAGACTGGTGCTCCCATCCTGACATGGGGAGGGAGAGCATCTCCCCAGTCCTCCTGTGCATGCAGCAATCATTTCTCAAGCAGGACAAGAACCATTTCCTTGAGCACCAACAAGCACCAGCCCTGCTGTACTCAGGTCTGAGCCTTCAGCCTGCTCCAAGCCCTGCAGAAGCAGCACCAGCACAGCCTTGCTGCACATTCTGCAGCGAGCAGCGCTGCTCAGGCACACCCCACAGCCACAGCTGCTCCAGACAAGCTGAGCTGGGTGCTTACTCCACTCTGGGGCTGGCCCCTGCCTGGCTGGAAGGTGACTGCTGATGCAGCATCCGTGGGGAGACCTGGGAGCCCTTGGAGCAGGAGAGCCCTGCAGAGCTGGAGCAGCAGCCTGTGCCAGAGCCCTCTGCTTCTGCACACAGTGACACACCACGGCTGCAGTCCCACCTGCACTGGAGCCAATTCCACACAAACTGTGTGGATTTTCTGGCAGAGCCACAACCCTGTTGGAACTGACCCATCAGCACTTCCAGCACTTCTCATTCAGCCCCAGCACTTGGTGAGGCCTCAGAAAGTGCCCCCTTCACACACCTGCCCATTCAGACAGCAGCCAGTGGCCAGCATCCAGCCCTTCCTGTGCCCAGCCCCAGCCAGTGGGGCTGAGCTGCCAGCTTAAGCAGAACTGAAAACTGCTTCTGAACTGCTTGACACCAATGTTAAAAGGCTGTTTAGCACAAAGAGGTGCCACAAGGAGCAGCAGCAGCTGGGCTAATGATGCACACTGAGGAGGTCACGGCCCAAAGCCTGTCCCTTGCTCCTCGAGCATGGCCTGTCATATTCAGTAGAGAGGAGAGAAAAGCACGGGAGAAGATGCCGTGGTTTCCCATTTATCAGTTTAATCTCCATCAGGGTCTGATGGGCACATTAAACTCTTTCCAGCCCTCCTCTGTGTGACTACTGCCTGCACTGGCTGCACCTGCCCAGCTCCAGAGGGAACAGGGACTACTGGAGTACATGGCCACACCAAGAGACTCTGCAAACCTCCCACCAGGGCAGCCCCTGTGCTCTGGCTGGGGCTCCCTGCACCCCAAACCAGGTGTTTGCCTAATCATGGTCTGCTCTCAGGCAGGGCAAGTCCTGCTGCAGCCAGCAGGGATGCAGGGTGCAGGGAAAGTGCAAATGCACAAGTGTGTCTTGCCGAGAGCTCAAGGGCATGCAGGGATGACACCTCATGAAATTACCTCATTGGGGGAAACTGGAATAAAGGGCTGGATGCATCTATCCCAACAGCCCAGAGGATACTGAAAAGGAATATCTGTGGCTGGCTTTCTCCACTTCCAGCTCCCCTTTTCTCTCAAATTGCCTCTTACTTCTCTGCACTGTGAGCCCCAGATGCAAGAAAGCACTCAGATGGCTTGGTGCACATTTACACACCTCACAGGAAGAGGCTCCAGTGCCACACAGCACCTGCAAACATAGGCAGGGACAGCCATGCAGGGAGGCAGCCTCTGCATCATCCATCTCCTGTGACAGCCACGGCCAGGCACAGGCATTCCACCTCCAGACACTGCTCTGCTGCCCACAGCAGCTCCTGCCACCCAGACTTTTCTTCATTTGATACACAGGCAGATTATGGCACTGCAAGACATTTGAACATTTCCTTTCACTCCAGCATGAGCCAAACAAGATGAAGGGCTGAGGGCAGGAGAGCCGTGACACTGCTTAAATTAAGGTGCCTGGCAAAAGGAGCAAGCACCCGTCATCAGCCTGGAGAGAGGAGAGTCTGCTCCTTTCTTTAGGGGAAAAAGATTATCAAAAGATTCCAGAGAACTACAGAACAGGCAGTTTCTGCCACATCAGATGCAGTAGATTTATTAACTAAGTCAGGCCACTTGATGAATCTAATTTTGCCTTCTAAGCAAGCAACAGATCGGATCAGGAAGCGTCAGCATCTTGTTGCTCTCACCCTGATTAATGGTGTTTCGCTCCTCCTCGTTAAAGCTGTCAGTCTGCTGCAAAAAGCCAAATCCAACCCCAGAGCATCTTCCCTGAGTGACCCCAAGGCAGGATTGAGCCTGCAGGACCTCACTCAGCATCTCTGACCGGCCCTCTGCTATCATCTGCTCCAGGCTGACCAGCAGCACCTGCCATGGAGCCCAGCAGGTCACAGAGGGGACTGGGAATGGAGAGCACTGGGGCCCCTTCTCCTCCCAAAGGGGATTTGTACCTCTGGAAATGTGCACAGAGCCACTGTCAGGAGGCTGTGCCAGGCAGGCTGGGCTTCAGGGGTCTCCCCTGCCAGCACATGTCCCCCAGCCCTCTCCCAGTGTCCTCCCAGGACCTGCAGGACACCAGGGCAGGAGAAGGCCTGGGAGGGCAGGAGGCACCAGCCAGGAGCTCACTGCTCTCCCCAGACCTGGGCATGGACCATATGGTGTCTGCTGCATAAATTAATGGAGTGTTTTGTAACACCAGACACAAAGGCCAAATTCTGATCTAAATTAAACAGGTATAAATGACCAGAAAAAACAGTGCTGACATCAGTGGGGCTTTTTTTCCCATTTTTTCTCCTTTGGATAAGATAGGATTGCACATGTTTAATCAGGGACTGGATTGTGCTTCTGAGCTCCACATATGGGAAATATACAGACAGTCCAATACTTCCAAAAGACATGTCCAACAGATGACAAAAAACAATTTTCTAGCACTGAGTTGTCCAATTATCCGTCCATCTCAGAGATGTTATGGTGCCCACCATGATAGTATTTCAAAAGAGAAACAATTTCCTCCTCCTGCATTCCAGCATGGGAAAAGAACAGTTTAATTTGACTCATATATTAGAGAAGATTTCTTCCCTATATCTGTGTACAAAAGACAAAGTGCCTGAATGTTTGTTGGAAATGCATGTGGGAAAGCAAAAGCAACAGGAGGAAGGAGAGATGAGCAAGTCAAAAATGTAGATCTGTGACGACTCCAGACACATGGTGGTTTCCACCCCTGCAAACAGCAGCTAGAGGTGATGCTGGTATCTCAAGGTCATACTTCCACAAAGCCAGGGAAATCAAAATTCAGACATATTTATGGAAATGCCTCGGGACAAAAATTTTATCAGCCTTCAGCCTGCTCAGCTAATTGGGACATTTGGAAATCAGTCTGTTAATTAAAAAAATACCACGAAAAAGCCTCTCTATCTCTCTACGGCAGCATTGCTCCAAAAAGAAAACATTTCAGTGAAAACAACCCAATACCCAAAACTACACCACAATTACTTTTTTTCCCTTTAAAAATACTTCATCAAATGGCCCCCATATTTTCCAAAAGGCCAAGGGAAAATGAGCCAACAGAGGAACTAGGTATACTGCTATTGAGCAGCAATCTGTTATTTTAATCAAGTACTGCCTATTAACTGGGAGTTAATTAGAGCCCTGGAATAAAGCATTATCCAGGGGTCTGGAGACTTGGTGCATGGAGGTGGCTGATGGCATTGGCAGGACCCCTCTGCTGTAGCCTTTGAACCACAGGTACAGGTCTGCAAAGTCTCAACACTCTCTCAGGAAAAAAAAAATACTCAGAAAAACCCCCAACAAACAAACAAACAAACACAAATGAAAAAAAAACTAAAAAGAAAAAATTAAAAAAAGGAAAAATTGGTTCTAAATCTTTACAGAAAGCAGAGACACTGGCAATTTTTAAAACATATTGGAAAGTGAGGAGTATCACCAAATCCTGGCAGAAGACAGAGTGCCTGTGAGCTGTACCCTCACCAGGACTGACTGTGAAGATGTCAGCAGTGCAGGTCACTCACATATTGAAGTCCATTTTTCCAGCAAGCACACCCTGACCCACCCTCTACACAGGAATGGGGCAGTGGGGTGAGCCCCAGCACTGCCCTCCATCCAACACCATCCCCCTGTGCTGCCCCAGCTCACGTACACTTTCAGCCAGGGCAGAAGGCAAAGCCATTTTACCTCTACAATTGCACAGAGTACCCAAAGCATGAAGATGATTTCTCTCTCTTTGTGGACTCTGCTTGTGTCACAAAAGATCCTGCCATGAAAACATGTCCCAGAGCTGACTTAAATGGAGAAAGACACACAGTCACCACAAGGACCTCAGGGAGACAAATATCCCCTAACTGTGAGTGATGAAGGTTGTCCTCATCACTGTAAGTGATGAAAGGATGCTGAGGAGTCACTGAGACACAGCCTGCCCTGGAGTGCTGCTGGTTTTTATTGGGCCATCTGGGCTTTACTGCAGTGCAAACAGCATTACTGACGATTGTTATTAACAATATTATAATCATTAACAAAATACTGCAGTGCTCAGGTTTCAGGTGTTGTCTGCCCTCCTGCTGCACAGCCCAAGCTTTCTGACAGGCTGAGATTTAGAGGACAGCCCAAAATCCCCCACAGGGTAGAGCACAGGGTCTCTGGGTGCCCATCATCCAGCCCTCCCTGGCACAGGGGCTGCAGTTCCATCTCAAATACTCTTTTTTCTTCATGGAAATGACCTTGGGCAGCAGCTGCCAACGCTGACGTTGGGGCCAAACTCCACCTTGCCATCAGACAGAGTAACTAACACCTTTGTTCATAGGTGTATGTGTTAGGAGAACACCCAGCCTTTCAGAGCTTGCCCCATTCTCTGTAGGAGGAGAGCCCATGATTTGCCTGCACTCAAGCAGAAGATGGCACATGGGGGATATGTGTCAGGTTGCCAAAAAAAAACCCAGAAAATGGAAAAAAGAACCACCCAAAAGAGTGCATTTCTGTTACAATATGTATATGGCTGCTCATTACCTAGACAACATGTTTGATGAAGTAAATGAAAATCAAACATTCTCTCCACCAGCTGTTGCCTCACTCATCTTGTTGGGGTTTTTTTGTAGGACAATAAACTTGTTATGAGTATCAGTGCCTTTCCTGGTTTCAGCCTCTTTTGGGGAGAAGCTGCTAACAGAATACTTGCAGCAGCAATCCTGACCCTGGATGCTTTTTCCTGGAGAGGACATTTCCACCAGAGCTCACCCCACCTCATTTTGGGCACTGAACCGGGACATGTGGGTCAGTGACAGCTCCAGTAAGCACCTCAGGAAGGGACAGAGGGGAAGGCAGGAAGACAGCTGGTACAAGGTGTCCTGCACCAGTGTGGAAGGAGAAGCATTTTGGTCTGTAAATGCCAATAATTTGCAGTACTGAATCTTTATATGCCTCAGGAGGAAGAAAGATCAAAGAACCAGCCCGATCACCCGCTCCTCCAACCCTGGCTAACACAGAGCTCTTCCTGTGCACATCACCTTGGAGGCACCCAGGACCCCTCTCCAAACCCAGCTGTGCTTCAGCCCTGAGTTTGGTCTGGAGTTCAGCTCTCCAGAGCACCACCAGGAAAGCAGGGATGGTGCTTTACCCTATGTCTTCACTGTTTGCACACACAAGCCTTGCTAAGTCACAGCAGAGCACTGAGAAATCCATACCAGAGCGCACTGAACACAGACAGCTTGAGTCAAGATGCACAGGAATAAAACACACAGGGGGGAAAACAAAATTAATCTTACTTTGTCTGGGTAGTGCCTTACTCTGCAGTGTGGTACCAGCCCCACTGGGAGCCAGGAGCCCCAGCTGATGGGAACTGGCAGAGTTCCAGGGCTTTCCAGTGAAGCCAAGCCAATGTAAAGACAGCTGCAGACTGGGTCCAAAATACGAAGCCACAATAAAGGTTCCTTTAAATTATTGAAGACATACTCACTTCTGGCTCCCATGACTGCTTTTACAGCTCTCTCTCTCTCCGTTCAAAGCATCATCACCCACCCTTCAAGCAGGATTATTTTGCTTCTCAATTGGACTTTGACTCAACAGCAAATTTAATTAACTGACCTAATGGACTAGAGATGTGGATTAGAAGAGAAAAGAAACAAAAAAAATTCTAAAAAAACCCCACACAACAGAAAGAACCACCACTGCAGCAAAAAAGAACCCCAAAGCACCTAAGTTAAAAAACCAACTAAACAAAACTACACCCCTGCTATGCAGTGATGCAAAACAGAGCTCCTCACAGCAAGATACCCAAACTGCCAAACATTTGCTCTTGGTTATCTTTTAACAGAAGATCCCAAAGCCCTTCATGAGTTTTTAAGCTGCATAATACTGTAAGGTGCCAAGAGGGAGATTTGTGGGGAACAGCACAACCCCCTTCCCAGAACTTCAGAAACTCATTTCTGCAGATCCCCACAGGAATAAACTGGTGCTGCACTCCCTGTTGGGGACACACCTCCACCAACAGCAGGAGTCAGTCTGTCACTTGGATGAACACTGAATGTGTCTCAGCATTTCACCACCATCACACTCCCTGCTCCAGAGGTCCTTGTGGCAGACAGTGCGGGCACTGACCCAGCAGAAGGCTGTACACACAATAACATCACCAGAGCCCCTGCCTCCAGCTCTCTGCTGGCTCCACCAAGCCCAGCTCTCACAGCAGAGGGTCCCAGCACAGCCGAGGCACCAGCAGGGAGCCCAGGCAGTGCCCACGCTGTCCCTCACCCTCCAGCCCAAGAGCAGCCAGGGGAACCCGGCCCCACCGCTCCTCCCAAGGCTCTGCACGTTCCTTCCCAGCTCCAGAGCTGCTGGGGACATTTCTGCCCAGGGGTTATTTATTGAAACATCCAAAGCAAGCAATATGTCACTTAGAGAATGAAGCCTCGCTTACGAGGCTCGGCGCTGAAATCCGACTGCGTGACATAGGTGATGAATCAGCCAGCTTCCCACTGGCTCATTTGGGAATACACCCCTTTGCACAGGAAAAAAAAATACTCAGAGATCCACTCATTAATCCTAACTTCATTCACTGTGGTGAGGAGCAGAGTGTTCCCCTCACCCTCCCAGCTGCAGAGAGCTGCTACTCTGTTTGCCTTTTCTGCTTCCAGCAGGAAAATGGGAAAACAGAACCAAGTGATTCACACCTGTCACAAGACCAGCTGATGGAAGCTTCCAAGAACAAATTCATCACTGCACATGCAAGGTACAGTCAGGGTGACATGCATGCAAAGCAGTGATTAATTATAGGTGTTTTGCTGAGGAAATTTCTGAGCATGAAGGGCAAAATTTAAATTGCTAATCAGCATCACTTTTTGTTATAACATGTTTGAAAACAAACTAATGGGATGGAATAAGCCTCCTTGAACCAGCTTTGACACCTGTATCTTCCATGTAAAAAGTAAAATTTAAAAATACTTCAAAATACATCCTTTCAGAAGCAGATTTTTTTCATCAAAAGAAATGATGGGCAATGGGTGGAAAGTTGTCAAAAAAAGTGTTGGTGAAGCATGAGAGCCTGATGTGTTAAGAGAGTGTGGGCCCCACCACCCAGCCCCTCTGATCCTGCTCCTGGTGGTGCCTGAGCTCCACAGCTCCATAGGGTGAGGTCATGGCAGGGGAGGAACCCCCTCCCTTCCTTCACAGGGGTCCCTGCAGCCCTGCTCAGGACTTTTACAGTGGGAAAAGGCAGAGAATGCCATCAGCCCCAGCAGGTCCCTGGCCTAGGACTGCAGCCCAGCCAGGACCATCCCTGTGCTCTGCCACTCCTGCTCACAGCACAAGGCTCTACTGCCTGTCTTCATGCCTTGAGGGCAAATATAGGAGATTCAGAAACTGCTTACAAATAAAAATTCCCATCCCAGCCAAGCATCTCCAGTGCTGACAAAGCTCTCAGGTGAGCTCAGCTCTGAGCCTGCTCGTGGCCCCCAGGTTCTGTGGTCTGTACCTGGGTCCATCTCAGCTGTGCCATGCAGGGTTTGCCACTGGGTCCCAGCCCTTCAGAAACCAAGGCACGAGCAAGCCCTGCTTACAGAGCAGCTGAGGTCAATGTGGATGCCTTTAGGGGCATCCTCTCACCAGCAAACCACCTCAGTACCAGGGGTTGTTTTGCCAGTGCTTAGGCTCTGTGATTCTTCACTCCTGTTCTCCCATTCTTCTCAGGCTTGACTTTATGCCCAGGCTGGGTGCCACTGAGAAGGGAAATCAATGCTCCTCCTCTTCCTCTGCACAGAAGAGTTTCAAATGGGACCAGTTAAGCACAGGACTGACTCCCAGCCAGGTCCAATGGTTGGGTGGCAGTGTTGGGGACAGCCCCTGTTGGGGACAGCCCATGCTAATTAAACTCACCAGGAGACCCCAGTGATGGACACCCCTTGTAGGGTGGGACAAGCAGTGTCCTGCAGCCCCACAGCTGCTGCTGTGCTCACCTCAGAGCCAACCACGACTGTGCCAAGCCGGTAGCACCACCACAATTACCTGTGAACACCAGGCTGGCATTCTCCAGCTCTTCCTGTGGAACCTTGAAGCTGAAGGACTCGTTGTAGAAGGGATCTATCGTGCCCCGCATGCAGGAGGTCTTCTTGGTTTTTGTTAATTTTAATCCGTGAACAAGCTGAATTTTCACAAAGGGATCTGGCAAAAAGCACAAAGCACAGGCCCTGTGTTATGGGGATCACGAGCCAGCACCCCTGTTCATGAGGGCTGGGCACCACAGGGATGGACTGTGCTGGAAATGGCCTTTGGAATGGCTGGGACCTGTACCCCCACACTGCTGCCAGATATCCAGTGGGGACAAAAGCCAGGCAGCTGGATTAAAAACAGTCCCTGCCAAAACCACAGTTAATGTCAGCCTTGACAGAGACCAAGCATACTGTTCTTTTTGGAAAATGCCACTATTCTGGCAGCAGCAGAGGCTGGGGCAGGAACATGGGAGAACCACCTGAGGACAGAGGCACAAAGCAGTTCCCAGGCAGAGTGGGCAGAGCCAGCAGGGAGCAATGTCCACAGGCTGCCTTACACAACACAGCACAGGGGGGTCACAGCTCCTGGTTCCTCACCTCAGCCTGGCTCAGAGACCTTTACCTTAAATTTGGCAAACCCTCCATTGTATCTCAGGGTGAGCACTCCAAACACTCCCAATATTGTTGTCTACACAGACAAAAGGACATCCAGGGCTTTGTATTAACAGGAGCTGAGCATCAAATCCCCCTGGGTCCCCCACAAATTGCAGCCTCACTGATCTGCTTTAAAGGCACACATAATCTGTGCATGAGTAACGTGAGAAATGCACTGCCCTTTACCTGAACCTTGGCTCATGTCTGTCTGAAGAAGCTGTTTTGCTCTAATGATGTCCACGTTCAGCCTTCCTGCACTTGGTAGGTAGTTTAGTGACAACAGCAGCTCTCCCAGCTCCACTTCATTCTGCAGGGAAAAGAGAATGTGGAGATTTAGAACAGAGCTCAGAGGGGAAGGGAAGGGAGAGAAATTAAATAAATCCCATTTGTCTAAGTGCCTGAAAAATGAATTTTAGTCACGCTCTGAACTGCAACCAAGAACCATCTGGTGGTAGCTCGTGCTAAGCGGAAACAAGAAAGAAACTATCCCCAAGTGAAGATCCTTCTCTAATCACCAATCCTTCACCAGCTTCCCAGCAGCCATGCAAAGAGGGCCGAGAAGGAGGCAGGGGTACAAGGTCAGTAGCTTCTACCTGCTCCATTTTTAATGGTTCCAGGTAGTTCTGATCTTACCAATGTGCAGAACACAGGCCCACTGGAGAAGACATTCTCTTTCCTCCCCAGCCCCCATGGACCACACCAGCCATTTGGGAAGCTCAGCCATGGTTAATGCATCCCTGGGTCACACAGCTCAGAGACCTTCCCTTGGCATCTCCCAGAGACCATGGCACAGCCTGAGTGTGCCCTTGCTGCTCACCAGCCTGCACCATGGCCACAGCTCCACATCAGGACAGCTGTTCTGCCATCATATCTTCTCCTTTCACTTAATGATGCTTAAAACTACTAATTAAAGAGCTGGAGAGCTCACATCACTGCTCCTCAGATGTGAGGGTTTAAAATAACCTCTCCCCCTTGCCCTGGCCTGGCTCTGAGAGGCTCTGACTGTTAAATGCAAAACACATACACTGAAACAACTCTGGAGACTGAAAACACCCCAGCCAGCCCAGGGAATTGATCCATCTGCCTAGAGTCAGGTCCACAGAGTGCAGAGCTAGGGCTTCATCCCAAATAGTCAAACAGTCCAAAACCAACCTAGATCAGGGGTTAGAGCCCTTCCCAAGAGGAAAAGGAGCTGCAGTGGTATTGCATATATCATAACAAAAGGCTTAAATATCTTTACCACTGCCTGAAATATTAGATTACAGAAACCAGAGACTGTGGGTAGACAGTAAAGTAAAAGGCTCTCAGAATAGTCACAGCCTGAACTGACCCAAAGAACCAGGTTCATCAGCAGATGGGCCAGCACACGAGGCACATTCCCTGCCAAAGACATCAGTGGCTCAGGGAAACTGAGGCTGGGGCTGCTGGGAAACCCAACCAGGAAAAGCATCTGATTTCTTAACTCAAAATCCTTTTGTCACAGCATCCTGTGGGGCAGTACAGTGACTCCACAGCATCCACACTCACATTTACCACATGCATTTTCTTTTGTTGCTACAGTATTCCACCCAGAAGGCACCTCTCTTTCATCAACCTGTGCCAGCTCCCACATCACAGGGCTCTTCAATATATGATGTTCTAAGTTCTTTCCATCAGAAAGCCACTCCCCAGTACAAGCCTGACCCAATATGCACACAATACTCACAACTCTGGCAAGGCCAAGCCATACACCACACACCGTGGTGCCCTGTGATTGCACAAGGTAAGGATCTCAGAGTCTCACATCCAACATGGTCTAAACACCATCTAATTGATTTAAACTATCATCTTTCATTAGATTTTGCCCAAAAATGCTCCTCTCAGGTCTGTGCCTGCAGACACGTTTATCATCAAGAACAGCCAGTGATTTTTAATCCTATTATCAGGACAGGATGGAAGCATCAAAGTGCCCACACCACCACTGCCCTCAACAGGAGCCACACAAGGCAGCCCTCCACCCCAGCTTGTTTTTTATAACATATAAACAACATTTTTAACAGACACAGTTCTACTTCCACTTGCATTCACTGCTGGTTCCATTCAGGCTTAAACTCCTAGAAATTCAGGTGCATTTGGACAGTGCAAATTAGGAAACTGTTCAGTGATTTTATTACCTGCTGGGGAGAGACAAACATCTCCAGCTGCAAATACCAAACCTCTGGCACTGCCAGGTGGCAGGCTGGCATGGGGCAGTGATGTAGGACCTTTCCAGTCACCTCTGGCTTAGAGTGCTGGAAATCTGCATTAAGATTTGGGGTAATTACTTGTGGAGTTGTCCATTGATGGAACCTGTTGACCTTATCCAAGAACTGCAGGAAATAAGACATTTCCCTGGGCCAAAGAGGAGCCATGGAGCTCAGCAAGGGAAGGCAAATCTCCATGATTCCAATTCATTTGCATTCATGATCCATTTACCAAAAAAAGGGAGAAAAAAAAAGCCCAGTGCTGTACACTGACTGTCAGGCTGGATCTGTAACACCCACTGAGGCACTGGCAGGAGAACCACATCCCATTGTCCCTGCAGGGATTATGGAAGGAGCCACTCCAGTGTAGCCATCACACTGCTGCCCAACCCACCCAGCCTTCCACAGGTAAAGGCAGGACCTAATTTACTGTAGGACCTAGTCTAATGGGGATTTTGGAGCCTCTAGAAAAACCTTTTTGGCTATCCAGGCTTAAATTTGAGTACGAAGAGATATAAAATGATATATCCTAGAAGAGTGATCCATCGATGACATGCAGAGTAGCTTTAATCAGTCCCAGATGAAGCTGAATCTCCCAAATCTCACTAGCACCTTCTGCCAGTTCATGCTTCTCAAGAGTGCCCAGATTTGTGTTAATCATTTTGAGGGAGGGAACACAGAGCCCCTGCCCCAGTGCCAGGGCAGGAGGGCTGAGCTCAGAGGCAGCAGGGAAGAGCATCCCCTCCGCAGGCAGAGCAGCAGCAGCAGCAGCAGCAGGAGGAGGAGGAGGAGGAGGAGGAGGAGGAGGTGTTTCCAGAAGGAAGCCCACATTCCCGGCCAGCTCACCTCCCCGGACCGTGACTCAGCCTTTCCAAGGCACTGAATGCCAGCAGCCGGCTGCCTCTGATGTTATAAATGCATTACCTCTAGCTCAGCCACGAGGATCTGGGAAGCATTCACACGGTGTCCCGGGGCCTCAGGGGATGTGGAGCACACAGGACAATGGATCAGTGGCCCCACGCCCAGCAGCCCTGTGCTGTGCCGGTCACCTGCCGCAGTCCACACAGGAGCCCCGGGCCCCCGGGCTGCCCTGTTGTACCCTGAGGTACAAGGCAGGAGGATTCAGGTCCCCACAAGCCCATGCCATGGCTCCCTTTGCTCAGGCACAGCTCGGAAACAGCTCTGTGCTGCCAGAGGCAGAGCCCGAGCCCAGCCCGTGCCCAGAGCATCCCGAGGAGACTCAGAACCTTTCTTCTGTCTCACCCTGGGGCATCCCCAGACTCGGGCTGGTGGAGGAGCTGAGAACAGGGGATGTGAGTTCGTGCACAGGAGGTGCCACTGGCACACCGCTCACCGCAGGGCAAGGAAGTACCCGAATTTCACGTTTCCTAGGTCTTTCCATCAGGAAACGACAGTGCTGTTGGCTTTGCCTTCAATGTTCTGCTCGCAGCAGAAGCGTGCAGAGGTGCCCCCAGCACCCGTGCTAAGGCATCATTTCAGCTGCCATTATTATGCTGATGACGAGCTGATTCTGCCGAGATCCCAGATGACCCTGGAAAAGCAATTTCCTGTTTGATGAGATGCCGAAGTGACACCGAGTCTGGGATGTCTGAGACTCCTGAAGCTCTGATTAACATTTCACTCCTGGCTATATCACACTGCCAGCTTGGATTTGCCTTGGGCTCGCCTGTGATCCAGAACCTTCTCCAGTTACTGCCTGGGCTCAACCCAGAAATTTTGAACCAGAATTTTTGTCTGTTCTTTTCTGTCATCTCTGAAACACAAAGAGGTTCCTCCGAAGGAAGATGAGCTTTAAATTAATGCCATTCGCACATCTTGTTTGGACCAGGTAATTCCTTCCTCACAGCCCCCCAGACTGTTCCTTGTGCATTGCTACAACACCAGCAAAATTCTGCAGCTGAAACCCTTCCCAACAGGAACCAGAGCACATTACATCAGCACTGACATCTATGCATTGCTCCTAATGAAGTTTCAGATTGATTTTCCTCCTCAAGGTTATCTGTGTTGGTACCTCCAGGCACAACAGAAAACCGATAGTTTAGAACAGTTTGCTCTAACAGGTTTTCTACAGCACCCCGTGACACTGTCATTGTTTTGGGAAGGTTGAACTATTAAGGACCAGAACCTGAGAAAAAAATAGACTTACCAATGAATAGGAGCAGAATTTCCTACATAACTGACACCAACTGGATGTGTGATGAAGAGAGTCACAGAATCCCTTCTAAAGTCAAATTGTCTTTGCATTAGTTTGAAAGGCCATGACAAAGCCTCTGTTTTGCAAAAAGCTTTGGGAAGAAGATCTCCTACGGAGAGGTCCTGCTCCTGGAGCCAAACAGCCTCTCCTCTGGGATCCTCCTCCACAAAATACACCCCCAGCATCCCAGTCCTCTGCAGGAAGGGCAAGAAGTGAACAGTGCTGAGGGCAAAGGATGAGGTGACCAAGAAGACAGATAAGGATAAAGAAAGAACAGCCAAGAAGAAAAGCTTTTCAGTGCTGCAGCTTTAAAGACGCAAAAAGGAAAGAGGGGAAGAAACCTCTGAAATGGAGCTGAGGAAAAACAAATATACAGAATGAAACTGAAGAAGATAGAACAGCACAAGCCAAAATATGAAAACAAACCAAAGATTAAGAGCTAAAAATGTTGTTATCATGATGGACAAACATCCATCACAGCATCCCATCACAGTTCTAACTCCAGTGACCTGCAGGGTGGGGGTATCCTGCCCTCTGCCAGGCTTTGCCCAGGGCATCTCCTCCACTGGCCACAGGTCAACTTCCAGGGTGATTTTAACATCCACCCAATGAGCAAACGTGGCCCCACACAACCACCTCGTACCATCCTGAACATCAGAACTGACAGGTCATTCTAGTGCACTCATAGTATGAAGATAAAAAAGCAAGTCCAATACACACTCCCTCTACTATAAAAATGGCTTAATTTGAGGGAAGAAGGAATTTCATGCTATTTTCCCACCACAACTAGGAAATTTTTTTTTCTTCTTTTGCAGAATGATCTCCAAGCTCTCATTACTGCTGGTCTAAAACATTTATTCCTGCCCACTCAAATCTGCCAAAAGAGAAATGAATCATATGTCAATAAAACTTGGGGTCCTGAACATGTGCTTCAGAATTAGTTTTAGTGGTGAAATATGCGAATCTGAGCCCAGCTACAGCAAGGCCTGCCAACTTCATTCAAGGTAATTAAGCAAAGCCACACACATTTCAGGGGATATTTAAGGAGTGCAGAGTGTTCCTATGGGGACTGGACTCAAGAGCCTTTCCATGAGCAGCTACTGCGTGTTAGAAAGGCATTAATTGCCCTGCAAGAGAAAGCCTCCCAGAATTACCAAGGATAAAGAATTTGGCAATACCTGCACTGACATTTTCCACAAGGAGTAAGTCCTTCTGCTCAGCTGCTGCCTCAGAAGATGCATTGGGCAGCAGCTCCCCCATGCCTCTGCCTTGGGCTCCATCCCCCTGAATGCCAAACGTGTGATCCAAGCTCAGAAAGTGCTTGTGTGCAGGTAGAGCCTTCTGCCTGAGGCTTGGCACCGAGTTGTTGGTAGCTGTGGCTCCTGGGGCTGAGAGCACAGCCCACTGCCCAGCTGGGCTGGGGCTCTCTGGCCAGGCACTGCTGCCACAGTGCTGCACAGCCACCTCCTCACACAGTGCTCTGCAGCCCCACAGCAGCCCCACGAGCTGCTGCTGAACACATCCCCCAGCAATGAGGAGCTGCACATGCCACCCACAGGCCTAAGGGGCTGATCTTGCTCCAGCTCCCCGTGGAGCCAACAGAGCTGCTGGCTGTAGAAGCTGGACCGTGCCTCACCTGGGACAGGCTTGCTGTCCCTGCTGACTCTGCACACACCAGAGGATTCCTGGCCTTCCCCACCTATTGCAGCTCCCAGGTGCTGGCACAGCCCTGCACTAAGGCAGTGCTCCAGCTCTGGGATGAGGGGACAACGTGATGGTGGGACAAGGACTCGGCACCTGACTTTATCAGCACGCTCTGTGTCAATGGCTTCCAGGTGGAGACAGCAAGTGCAAAACAGATGCTCATCTTAGCTCATGTTATTTGGCCACTTTCTCTGCTCTTTCACAATGCCTGCTGCCCTCCCACTCCCACCAGTATGGAGAGAAAACTTCTCCACAGCTCCTGCCATCTGGATTCACTTTCCTCCATCTCTCCCCAGCTCACGATGTTTCTGTCTATAAATTCCAGCTAAAAAAAAAGTTCACGTATTTTGTGTCTTTCATCTTCACATATCATGTCTATGACTGTCTGTGTTTCTCTCCCTCCTGTTACTGCTTTTCCAAGCACCTGCCTCAGCCTTTTCTCCTGTGGCTGTGGGGGTGCTGCCAGCTGCTGCTCCGTGTCCCAGCCCAGGGCAGACAACCCACACTGGCAAATTTTCCTGGACTGACAATCAGAACTGCACCCCAGTGGTTTGTGGCACTCTCCAGGATCCAAGGACACCTTCTGCAAAATAAAATGCAACTGCACGTAGATATTTTTTTTTTGTCCCTGTCTATCACCATCTCTCAGCACAAAGCACACTCCAGCAAGCTCAGGTTCAATCCAACAAGAAACTGATAAAGGCTGTCTGTCCCTCAGCTAATCAAGCAAAAAAGTGAGAAGTATAAAAAAACTTGTCAACATGTCAAATCTATCATTCCACAGGCAGAAGGTTCCAACTAGTATTAAAAAACCCCTCAGAAATTTCTAGCACAAACATCACTGTTATTGAAAGACATTAAAATGTATTTTTTCAAAGCAACGAGCTTTATTGTTTTACTTCTTCCAGGTTTTCTCTTAACCCTTTGATCAGTGAATTTAATCACCACTAAGATGAAACATGCCTTACTCAATGAACTTTAAAAATTTTACCATTTAGAAAATATGGGAAGATGATGCCAAACATCTCCCCTGGATGTTCTGTCCAAGCACTGTTGATCCCTTTACAGTTGCAGTCTGCCAGCTGAGGTAAAAACAGCAAAAAGGTACGAAAGGACCACTTTACTGAGCACAGTGTGGAGGAATTTTTGCCTAAGTTTTTCCATAGGATAGCAGGGGGACAAATGCAAAAGGCTTTTAAGCCTGTGCATTCAAATGGAGTTTTGTCTTTCTCCTTCCTTTTATAAATATCAGAAATGCCAACTTCTGCATAAATAATTTATCTTGAATGCTGGTGAAGCAGACAGCACTGCTGAAAACAGCAGCAGCTTTCAATGAAACTTTGGAGAGGGGGAAAGGAAGAGCTGGCTCCAAGTTTGGCACATGAAGGCAGAGATGATCTTTTCTAATCAAGGTCTGTATTAGCTGTGGAATGAATCCATGTTACTCATAAAGAGATGCAAAACACAGAGAAGTGTTTATCATGCAAAAGTAGGGAGCAGGGGGAGAAGCAAAACTGCATGGTGGGAGCCACGGGAGGATGATGGGATGCAAAGACATGCCCTACATAAACACACACTCAGGGACCCCATGATTCTGACTTGTGCACGACTTCCAAAACCTCCCTTTTTGCCTGAACATTGTTCAAGCTAGTCCCACAACACTCCTGTCACAGGAAATCCAGCTGGCTCTCCTGCAGTTACCTGGAGCCCTGATCTCCCTCCCCTTTACACAGAGCAGCAGGTCTGAGCAAGAGAAGAAAGTGCTCCCAGCCCTCTGCACACACAGAGGGGCAAAGGAGAGACAGAGCCCCAGCCAGCTTCACCTCCAAACACTGCTTGGGGTATTTCCCTTCCACAAGTGTCTGAGCAGAAGTTTCCACTCCAAATGAGACTCTTGAACCCACAATGTAAGACAGCCCTGAGACAAATGATTTACTGCTCATTCCATTTAGTGTCTCTGGCTATGGCACCCCTTTGTGAACATCTAAAAACCAAACATGAACTATCCAACAGGGTTTAATTCAGCAAAGACTCCCTGAAATTTGTGAGCTGGAAAGGAACTGGGAGAGACAACCTCGTGTGATATTCCTGTCCTTAGTACAAACATTTGAGATGCTGCTCACACCCTGTTCTTCCCTTGGTTTTTCACAGGGTTCCATGCCTCTAGCTACACGGGTGATACCTCTAGTGACAAAATTGGTAGGTAACCACCATTCCTGGCTGCAAAGCTCAGATCTTTCCAGTGAATAGCCCTTTAAAGACCTGGCTGGCAAGGAGCTGGCCCTTTCCTGAGAACAGAGGTGAAAGCACACAGACCCTCTGCATTTCCTCTTCCCATCCCACTGGATGGCTGAAATGCCCCAAATGCAGGCAACATCCCATTTGCATCAGACAAGTATTTGTGGCAAATTTAGGTCCTTCAGTGATCTGATGAAAATAAATCTACTCCTGTGCAGATTGTTGCTTATGCATTATGTCACAGATCTGGGTAGATTCCATCTTCTAGATGTTTTATTGAACTAAATCATTACTGAACTGGCACCAGCAGTTCCCCTCGTGTCCTCAGAGCACGGGAATGACCTGGCTGGGAGAGTGCTACAGCATTCCTGAGAATGGATGCAGGTCACTGCAGTGACAAGAAACACCTTCCCTAAGGTGCAGACTTCCAGAACAGTCTTGGGTTGTTCTTGTTTAAGCTGACATAGGATCTTTGCTCATGACTACAGAAGACAGCTCCTCTACCTCACACTGTTAGTTATAAAACCAGTCACAGGCCCACATAATCCCAACCCAGCAGATGCTGTGTTAACAAAATGACAATTACTAATTAGAAACAGCGTTACTTGCCAACAGGCAAAGGAACCACACACGCACAAAACCCCCCAAAACAGCAAGAAAAACTGTGGCAATAGTTGGATAAATTCTGTTACCTGAGAACTAGGCACAAGGGCTTTCCACCAGTGTCCACCTTTCACAAGGTCTACATCACTCAAGGGCATTGACACCTTGCCAATAACACAATGGCGTGAGAATTTGTCAAAATCCACTACAGTTAAAAGCAGAGTTCTTCTCTGGGCTTCTAAAAAGGGGATTTCAAATGTGTACCTCTCCTCAAACACTGGGTTCTGCGTTTTGCGTTTCACTCCGGTCTGCTTGGAGTTCTTCTGATCAGGAAGAAGGCAGATCTTCACGTAGGGGTTGGAGTGAGCCATGTCTTGCCTTGCACCATCGTAAGAAATTGGAGGAGGCAGATCTTTAGCCTCAATGACTCGCACTATTAGATAATTATGCAACAGATCGTACTGTGTGCTAAAATGCAGCATGCCCAGCTGGTACTTGGACAAGATCTCCTCATCTGTCAAGGAGTCCATGTCATCGCTGTTTGAGTCAAGAGAGTACAGCCTTGGTTCAAATTTTCTAAAATAGTCATCTGGGGTGTAGGTTTTTCGCAGGATACTTGGCTGAACTATTTCTTTCTTAGCTCCTATTATTCCAAACTCGATGGGTTTGATGTCAATTAGCGGAGAACTCGGCCTCCTCGACTCCAGACCTGATCAAGAGAAACACACCAATGTGCTGGTTAGAGAGTCCAGTGAAGCAATTACAGGTGCACTTCAGCTTCTTTGGGTACAGCTTTTCTGTGCCTGTGCAATGCCAGCACAGGCTCCACAGTGGGGCTCTCCCCCTTGCACTGCCAGCAATGAACAGCCCCCTGTGCCACGCTGGGCCACGAGCCAGCCTGCACTGCTCCCTCCCTGCCCATCTGCACCTGCAAACACCGGGCTCCTGCTTCAGCAAGGAAAACAGGGCTGGCCCCTTCCACTGTGCCTCCGCAAAGTAGGATGAGATTTTAATCAATCTGACTTCAACTTGACTTGGTTCCCTGTCTAAAAGATGAAAGAGCAAGCACTAGAGTTTGATTTTTCTCCCCCACAAGAATTGCATTAATGTTGGAAGGACGACCTTACTTGAAATCCGCCGCGTGAGGCTGTAAGTGGACCGTGATGTATCTGACGACGACCGCCTTCTGTCAGGGGAAACATCCTGAAGAGTGGGAGGCAGCTCGCTGATTGTATTATCAGAGTCTCCATCTTTGTCCTCATTTTGGCTGCTTATCCTGTTATAATGAGAGACCTTTGGATGATTCAACCCAGTACAAGGAGTATATACAGAAAAACGACGTGTTCTGGCATTCTGGGGCTAATCTTGGGTGCTCGTCCCTCCATGCTGTGGGATATCTCCTGATCTATCTGGCAAGCAAAAGGCTGAGCAACTGACTTGAGAAAAAAATAGATTCTTCACCTTTCTGCCTGTCTTTCAAACAGAGTTTTATCAGTATTAGAGCATGACACGGGCCACTAAGGCACATATAACTCAGATGTTGATCAGAAATATTATACTTCTCTCAAAGGAAAAAAATCAAACCAAAACCCCACAAACCACAAACCTCAAACAGCAGCTGCCTGCTGTAATTCATAGCTACAGTTTGGAAGCACAAACTTCACTAGGAACGAACAGAAAATCACAATGCTCAGATATCCCAAACCTACCACACACGTCCTGGTAAAATATTGTGGGTTTGCCAGTAAAACTTCAAAACTTGATCTTACAGACATAATTCATTATTTGCTATTTATTGGCATGCCTTTTTAAATAGTTGGCTGCTTTTTATCCACTTCTATAAACCAGATGTGATTCTCAGCAGACAGTAATTTTACTGCCCAGGGATCTTGGTGGGAGCAGGGAAGTTGGCAGTATCTAAATGACAAAGCAAGTTTTGTAGCATCTTTGAGAAGCCTCCACAGAAGGCTGGCATCATAGACAAGTCCACATGTAACTCCCCTTTCAATTTGTTTAAATGTTTTTATACAAAACAGCATTCTGGTTAAAAACCCCAAGATATGACCACTGCAGTGGCTCCTGAAAGAAGTGAGGATCTCCCAGCTCTGACTGAAAGAAGGGCAGGAGCAGACAGTAACAACTGCAGGAGGTAAAGCCTGCAGCTGTGTGCTCAGAGGGGAGTGCTGCCGATGGAAATGGAATCACACAATGGGTACATGACGTGTGGAGCATCCTGCAAAACAGCCAGGCCACCAGACAGAAAATAGCACCAGATCACAAGGAAAGCATCAGCACAAAATGAGCAAAGCAAAGGGGAATTCTGTGTGAATTCTGCTTCCAAACCAGCCTTTCTATGTGCACATCTCAGCTGGGTATAAATGAAATATATTGAATCATTTTCATTAGTAACCAATGACTGGAGCAGAGCAAGTGATATATTCTGCAAAAAGCAGTAAACTTGCAGAAAAGCCAAAGAAGCATTAAAAAAACAAACAAACCCCCAAAACCAATTGGAAATTCTTATCCAAGCCCACAAAGTTCACAGCAGGATCCATGCAAATTTCACCAAGTCAGACTCACACAACTCATCCATACTAAAAAAGAAAACCTGTTAATAATCGAAACCAAACCCTCTGCTAAAAGGGGAGTACAATATTTGCACAGCTCTGCAGCCCATTAAGGGCAGTCCAAACCATACAGTTTGATATATAATCAGTACTTGGAACACAAATAGCTTTTTCATGCCTAAATGCAGGTCCACACAACCATCACAGGTGGCATTTGGATATGCCTGTGTTTGAGAAGCAAATGCACACAACAAAGGCAGGGTGAAAAGGGAATCAGGAAGAGAGGCATTAAGGATGTTCTACAATGGGTAAACGTAATAGTGAGTTAATAACATACAGATGACCTTTAGTAAGGAAATTGCTACTGAGCCACAATAATTTTTCCTCAAATAAACTTTGGCTCTGGTTAAAGCAGCTCTGTTTCTGTTTAATCCAAACCTTTGGAAAGAGGAGTCGTGTCCTGATTTCAATTCAGTCTCACAGTGTGCACTGTTTATCTTTGGGGTTTGTGTAGAATATTCCATAACAAGCAGCTCAAACATCCACCCTCATTCCCAGGCCATTTCTGCAAGGACCAGGATGCAAGTGCTCCCCATGAAATAACAAGAAGTTATTATGTTAATAATGTGCACAGTTATGTGCACTCAGGTCAGTGCAACTGGGCTCACTGCAGGAAGGTCTGAGACTGCAAAAAATTCAGAAAGTGAGAAAAATTCATATTCTCCCAAGAGGAAGGGCTTAAACTTGCAGCTTTATTGTCCACTCCTGAATTTCCAGGACAATGAGGTGTCTCAGAGCTGCCAAAAGGAAAACCTAGGGCCAAAATATAAAGGATGGGTCATTAACCATGGGCATTTTGGTGTTTGCTAATTCACCAGTGAGGACCATAAAAACAGATTTCCCCTGGGGAGTGGGTAGGAAGATGAGGAAGGCACAAATTGCATCCTACACTACACCAGTGTCTCAGGCCCATGAAGAATAGGCAAGATGGAAAGATCTCAGCTGAAAATGTAGATCTATTTTTAAAACACTTTCAGGCTGCAAGCAGGGAATACAATAAATTGATTTGTCCCCAAATTCATTGCATGCATCTAAATTCAAAATATGACGATGTCAAACCTGTTTTTCATTGTAGGGGTTTCCACTAAATACAAAAGCCCCTTCTTCAAAAATAAAGATTAAAAAAAATAAAAAATACTGAAGGGTCCAATTGGCATACACAAATCTCTGAACACTTAAAAACATTAAAAACCTTATTCTAAGAACAAGTCCAAACTCTTACTCTGCTCATGCATCTACTCCAGAAATCATTCCCTACATCCAAAAATACATATAGAGATATAAAAATATACGATCAGAATTCTTTGGTTTCTGAATTCTGAGTCAACATGGGATCATTTCCACCTTAAACATGCACACAAAAAACTTGGGTCTCCTACTCGCCAGCAAACAAAATATACCAAATCTGGCTCCTGAATTTTAATTTTTTTTTCATCTTCATCTTCCAGACCCTTATTCCTCTACAGGCTCATTTTCTTTCCCCTCTTCTCTCAAGGAGTAGGGTCCCCTTGGGATTGATCCAATCACATCCCCTTGGGTCCTCTGCTTCTCCCTATCTCCTCTGTTCTCTCTGTCCTCCTCACTTAAATAATTTCTGTGCTCCCTCACCATTTTCCAGCAAAATCACCCTGGAAGCACAAAGCATTATCACATTGCCTGGCACCACTCTGGGTCCATGCCAGCTCTAGAGGAGCCCAGAGCATTTTCAGACAATCAAAGCTTCATCTCCAACTTATACATCAATGTGTGTCAGCAGACATCCTCAGAGACCACAGGTTTGCAACTGTGTCACAGGGGATGGTGACTTCAGTGACCCTAAGGCATGGCAGTGCCCAGGTCTCCTGGCAAAGCAAAGCTTCTTCTCTCCTGTGTCCTCTCTTTTGTGCCTGCTGCCCCTCTCAGGCTTTACCTCTGGGAACTCACCTCCTCTCAGCACTAGAGCAGAACAGGGAGACCCTGACTGCACCAAACCACCTGGAGCTGGATGGAGAGATGGATAAATGGCCTGGGCTGGGGTCACAGGGACCCTTCTGAGCATCTGTAGGTGAAGCATAAAGTGCAACAGGGTTGAAGACCTGGGTTGTTTTTTACCAGAGAGTGTTGTCCTCTGTTTATGGCCATTCTAGGAAGTTATTGTAGGGGCTTTCAGATGGAGCAGGACCAGGGGGAAACAATACAGGCTGGAGAGAGCATTTTATGAGTCCAAAGGTCTCCATGCTCTCTGCCCATGGCAAAGTCCAACTCACCTGCAAAGCCACCATACATCTGAGATTTGAGATAATACACACAGGGCTTCAGTGCTCACATCACCCCTTCAGGCAGGCAGAAGAATCCAAGAGACAAAAGCTACCCTGGTACAATCACTACACACCCCAAAACACACAGGATGTCCCTTCCACTGCTCAGCACACCAGATAAGCTCTGAATCTGCCTCTCACCACGAGCCCAGCTACTTGTTCCCAAGATGTAATTGCTCCTGCACCAATCTTTCCATGTCCAATACTGCAACCTCATCACTGTGCTCTCCTGTGCATGATGCTTTCCTATTTAGCATTGATTTTGTTTCCATTCCCCATTAATTGCAGGTGAATCTGTTTCTGAGCATATATCAGACTCTTAAACATGCTGCTCCACATTTAAAAACCACTCTAACACATCTTGAAGACTCTATTTTTATTGCTTCAGTATTAATTACCATCCTGTTCTGCCTGAATTCAAAGGAGTGTGTGGACAAGACTGTGATTTAAACATGAGAACATTTATTTCATGCAGCACCAAGCCAGGAACCTTCCAGAGCTGACACAGAGTAACAGCACATAAACACAGGAGTAGATAAATTACCTGAGTGCCTCAGTGCCCAGGTACCAAAGTCTGAGCATCACATGATGCACTGAGCAGGCCTCTCCTGTGCCACAAGCTCTGGACACACTGATGCTGTGTCCATCAAATGCTCTGCTCCACAAAGCCCAGCTGACAAGGCAGCCCCTAAAACACCAGAGAGCTCTGCTCCCCTCTTGGTTTTACTATTGCCTCCATGGGGTCACCTCTGTGCTGCAGATCCCTGACTGAGAGGGAGTGAAAGAGGGAAGACTTCACTGACTTCCTTTGTAGTCGATTTGCAAACATACTAATCAAAGCTCCAGATAAGGCCTGGTGCTGTGGTTCTTTAATGATTTGAGAAGAAATTCTGAAGAGTACTATGGTGACGCAGGAGATCAAGTCTTGCTAAATGAAATTTTAGATGAATTTCCCCTTCAGAGGACGTAGGAGTTATTCCTTTCATCTGCTTATATGATAAGCACCTTCACACTAGGATAAGAAAGTATTTCAAAACAACCTCATCAGCATTTCAGCCAAGTTGAAGTGCTCCAAAGGGTTGGTCCATTTGAAGAGGAAATAGGACTGAAGATGAAAGGCATCTTTAGAGAAGGGGGGCACAGCTGAACCAGTTATCAGCTTGTTATGCCAGCTTACAAAATAACCTCTGTCTTACCCATCAGAAAAGGTTTTTACAAAGATTAACCTTGCCATTTGAGTTAACAGATCTGCCCCTTTTCACCATGCCAGGAGTAGCCTGCAGCCCCACCCTGAGGAGGCTCCTGCTCTCTAAGTGGCATCCTCTGAATGCCCCATTCATATCAACACTCTGATCACAGCTGAGCACTCCTACTCCTTGGTTAAAGCTAGGAAAGCATGCATTGAAACTTACAGCCAGGCTGGAGTTTGAGCAGGAAAAGGTCCCAGGATTTCAACTTCATCTTCATTTGTTTGACAACAGCTACAGTCAAAACACTTCTGACAACAATTTCTGCAAGTCCACCGGCACAGCAAGAGATCTGAGATTCGAGCAAGCAGACCCTGAAGCCATTGCAAACCAAAGTACAAGATTACAACCCATCAATCGCTATTGAGAAAAAACACTCAGCTGTATTTGTGTTTGTGTTTCTGCAACAGAACATTAAGAACTGTATTTATTTCATCCATACCAACAGACAAGTGCTATGCAGTTACCAGCCCAACCCCACTGATGCCATAACAAGGAAGGAAAATAAGCATTCTCTGCAGGTATTTCCCCCTCTAGTAGCAATATATTATTATGTAGGTTGGCAAAAAGATGATTTACAAAGCACTATGGCACAGCAGTATGCTGGAGTGGAAACATGCTTATTCCTCCACACACATCAACAATCTAATAGATCAGCAAACATACAACAGAAGGATTTAAAAACAGAAGGTAAGTGAAAGCTTCAATTTAATCCAGCAAGGATCTACTTAATTAACACAGCAATGTGAACACACTTCATCCCTGTAGATGTACCAGGAATATTTGTACAATCCATACACATGAAGCATTACAGCCCAACAAACTCACCACTAATATTGATTAGCCAGAGCACACTATCCTCATGCTTCTGCTCTGCTACCATGATTAATTTAATGAAGAACCTTCAATGAGATTTTTTAGAGAATAGTTGACCCAGAAAAGTCTTTCATGCCCTGGGTTTCTGTGGTGGCACTGGCAGCACCACTTGGAGCAGTGCTGTGTCAGCTCCCCACAAGAGTGGCAGCACCCTGTGGCCCCATTTCCATGCCATCCCCACAGCCTTCCCCCCACCTCAAAGCTCTGCCTTGAGAGGAGCAGAGAGCTCAGCCTCAGCTCATTTCCCACCTACACCAGCCCCAACTCCTGCCATTCATGACAGGGCTCATTAAGCAGCCCAAGGACACTGCTCTGGGCACGGTGGGAGATGTGCAAGGCACAGCATCTGCAGCCAGGGCCACACCACTTTACAAGTGTGACCTTCAAATGATCCTGAGAAACTGAAGAAATAAAGTGTGTGAGAGATTTTCCATAGTTATCTCCCCAAAATACTCAAGACATTTGCAGTGTTCATGAGTGTGGACCATGAGGAGGGGTTTGCTCACAGGAACCTGATCTGCAGAGAAGACTTCATAGGAACATGGCTTTTTGCTACAGTAAAACACACATTTTTTCCATAAACAAAATCTGGGCACTGCAAACCAAAAAATTACCAGCCCAAAATGCAGTGCATTACTTATATCTAGGACATCAGTAAAGAGGCAGAAAACACGAGACAATCCCCTCAGGATGGAGCAAGGAGACAGAGCGGGGAGTGAATCATCAGATTAACTCACCTCATTTATTGGTTCCAACTGTCCTTTTAGACATCCAGGATGAAGCAAAGGGGAACAAAATGAAAAAGACAAAAACAAGTCAGCAATGCTCAAACAACTTTAAATTTTCTGCCATGCCATGGCCCAGCCTGGGATGAGTTTGAATTTCTGGCAAGACAGTACCTTGTAGATGTTAGAGGAAGGAGAGATCTGACCACGCATCAGCTTTTTCCTACCCATCCCTACCAGGGCTCCTCCTGCTCTTCCTTTCCCACAACCAAAACTCCCAAACCCTTTCTGAAGCATGAAAATCCTGCTCATTGCTCCTTGCTAATGGGCATGCAACCACTTATTTTGTTTTCTTTAGTAACCTGCCTCTAACTGCAGCAACTACTTGCTGCTGACAGCAAACCACATCCAAATTTTTCAGTGGGAAAAAGGCTTGTCTCCACATTCAGCCCATATCAATGCAGCTCCAATGCCAACTCATTAAAGCAACATTTCTAGGAAGAGGTAGAGACTGGATACTCTCCATTACACACACATCTCTGGGCCCCTTCAGCCTCATCCTCAGATGTAACTTGAAGAACACAAAAGATACAAGTTAAAGGCTTGAGTCCTATGCTCCCATTCAAAATCTACAATGCAACCACCTCCCCCAGGCCACAGAGAAAATCTACAGCAAAGGAAGTAGGCGCAAAGTAGGTGAAGTAAAACACTACTAAAAAAACAGTGTTTTATTCACAAAGCCACCCTTGGAACATTATATATACATATATAATGGACCCATTTCCTTTGGAGATTCACTAGCATTTCTGATACCTCCTGAAATGTCTTACCTATTGCATTCCCTCGATAATATCTAAGAGTTTCCTGTTTGTCCTGGCTGTCTTTGTATATGGGGAATCCTTAAAACAAAGCACCAAACCAACACATAACCACAGAACAAAGCAATACAAAATAAAACCACAAAAAACTCCATCCTACTCCTCCAAACGTAGAAGATGGCTCCTAGCTTTACACTCATGACAAAAGCAGCCTTTTCTGAAGAAGCTGGGATGCAGAAGTTGACTTTAGTTCCAAGAACTCTCCCATGGACCATGTGTTGGTGCAAGCCTTCCTTTTAAACTTCTTGGAAGCCAGTGCTCGTCAAGAAAGCCACCACTTGTTAGGAGCAGCTAAAAGCCTAGGAGAGCTGTGGCGCAATGAGACAGGACAGTGATTACAGACACCCATGGGCCAACTGTTTAAGAAAATGCTAAATGGTTAAATGGGCTCTGTCATTCCTTATTAATGCAAAGTTGCAGCCAAAGCTAGAGTGGTTTAGCAGAGCTGCAAGGAGGATATTTGAATTGCTCTGAAACAAAGCGGCTGGATCGGTGCCACGCGATCGAACGCCGAGGCACATGTCATGCAAAGAGAGGGCTTTTCCAGGCGGCCCACAGGGACACAGCAGGCTCACATCCAGCAGCCCTCCCGGCCACCAGCAGCCACAGCCGTGGGAAGCCACCCCCGTGTGCCACCAGCCCCAAGGGCACACACAGCCACCCCACGGTACCCACAGAACGAGCCTGTGACCACCCACAAATGGGAGGGCAGGGAGAAGAACTGAGTATTACAGTGCTGAAGAGGTAAACAAGGCAACAGCACCTGTAGGGCTGAAATGCAGGGGCCCATGAAAGAAAAGCAAACACGACCACCTGTTCACCCACCTCGCTGGCACCAGGCACGAGGGGCAGGGCTGGGAAGGGCAGGGGTTCAGGAAGGGCTGCAGCAGCGGGCTGGCACCGGGGATCCCCAGGAGCACAGCAGCTGCCGTGTACTCAGCACCCCCTGGAGAAGGGCTCAGCCTCCCGGGTCCGGGGGGCACCATCAAGCTCTGCCTCGTCATCCCAATGGGCCGAGCAGAGAACAAACCAGATGGGAGTCTCCAGCCACGAGTGAACCCTCATCAAGGGCGAGGCTGGGGACAGGTCTCCATCTGCACAACCTGCTGCAGGGCCCCTGCTCCAAGTTAGCAGAGCCGCCAATCCCCGCCAGGCCATCAGACCAGTGACAACAAACCACCGTGGCAGTACCCCTAGGGATGCTGCAGCAGGGTGGGGTCCTCACTGCTCACAGACCGCGTTTTGCCCCCACAGTCACCCCAGGAAGGGCTCACAAGCTCCATCGGCAGTGGACACCGCAGCCTGGACAGACACCCATTCCCCACATCCCACCACGACTGAGCCGGTGTGGGGATAACGGGGCGCTGCTGACGTCCCGCTCCACACCCGGGTACCCCCATCTTGTACCCGCGGGCCCCGACGGCCGTGCTGCTGCAGAGCCGCCGAGCCGGGGGGCGCCGGGACCCCCGAGCCCCGCAGGACACCTCGGGCGGGGTCCACCCGCGGCTGTTCCAGCGCGACTCCGGGGCAGCTCCCTCAGCATCGCTGCTCGCACCCGCCGGGCGCGGCGGCGGCTCGGTCCCGGGCGGGAGGGGACCGCGGGGACACGGCGGGGCGGGCGGAGGGGGGACACGGCCCCGCGGGACGGGGGGCACGGGTGGCGCCGGTAGCGGGGTCTGCTCTGGCACCCGCCCGGCTGGAGATGCCCTCCCGCTCGGGTTCATCGCGAACTGCGCTCGGGGCAATAGCTGGGAAGCTGGCGGCTCGGGGTCTGAAGCAGCCCGACAAAAATTCAGCCCCACAATGCTGGCAGAGCTCATCCATCACGGCGCAGCCCAGGGCGCCAGTGCCCCCCACCCGCCGGACCGTGCCCAGGCGGGGGGGCCCATCGCATCTCAGTCTGCCCGCGAGGTTCAGCATCTTCCTCCCTCCTAGAACTCCTTCTGCGGGATCGGGACGGGCTTCCACGCCCCCGGGGCCATCCCGCTCCCCCAGCAAAGAGAGGCCCGAGGGATGCTCGCCGGCCCCGCGGGGATCCTCTCCTGCCCCGGTGTCTCGCTAGCAACAGCTGCCGGCCCCGCTCCTGCCCCGGCCCCGCCCGGCCCCTCTCCGGGGGTTGCTGTCGCCTTCGGCAACTCCTCCCCAGAAGTTAACCCGAAGTTGCGCACCCGCACCGGGCGCGGAGCACGGGGGGGCCCCGCCGCGGCACCGCACCCGTCCCGCAGACGCCGCAGAGACCCCCTCCATCCCCCGGGGAGCAGCCCCGGCCCGCCGCGCTCCGCACGCACCTGGATGTACGCCATGGCTCCGCGGGGCTCCGCGGGGCTCCGCGGGCGCGCACGGCCCCTCCCGCAGCGCGGCCCCACCCGCGCCGCAGCGACAGCGGCACCGCCCCGGGCGGGGGACGGGGGCGGCCCCCGGGCAGCGCCGGCTCCGCGGCCGCGCAGGCACCGGCAGCGCGGGGCCCCGCCGCCCCCGAGGGCGATGGAGCGGCCGGCGGGCGCGGGGCCGGCGCTCCGAGCGGGCGGGCAGCTCCCCCCGGCCCGGCCCTGCCCGCGGAGCCTCCGCGGGCCCGCAACAGGTCCGCCGCAGCGCGGGCGAACACTGACCTCCAGAGGGCCCGGCGCGGAAATTCAGGGATGCGAACCCCTCCTGGCCCCCGGGACGCGGCGCGGGAGGTGCCGGTGGAGGCGAGGGACGGCTGGGCAGGTGCGAGCGGCGGCCGTGGCTGATAAAGCGATTTCACAGTGCGCTTTCCCTCGAAGAGTTCGCTGGATGAGAAGACAGACCTGAGTTTCAGGAGAGATGCGGTTGTTTTGTGAGCTTGAATGAACAAAGTCAAAACATACAAACTCACACCTTCCCCAGCTGAGACGAGCAGCTGGAGCGAGGAGTGAGCTCGTCACCCACAGATCACACTGAGCATCTTGTCCCTGCGCTGATGTTGGGTCCAGCCAGAGGCAGGGTGGGAGGGAACGTGGTCCAGCAATGGGCAAATCTCACCACGGGGGTGGCTGGACCTGGAGAACTCAAGTAGCAAAACGCTCCTGAGGTCAAACTCTTGAAAGGGAAAGCACAGGAAAAGTGGAGCGTTTTGGCCGTTCTCTTGATCAGCAGCTTGGTGCCGCACAAAGTGGAGTCTTCCCAGCATCCTGGTGTTAACAAAGGCTTCTGCCCTCGGTTTTGGAGGAAGCTTTCAGGCTACATTTCTGGCACCTTCCTGGTACATTGATTCACGCTAAATAAACCCTGGACAGAGGCAGCAGCTTTCAGCTCAGGCCAGCTGGACGGTCAGGGCACCTCCCTGACTCACAACAGCTCTGACTCCACATTTCAGTTTCCTGTGGTGAGCGGTGAAAACATCTGCTCTGGAGAAGGGGACACTGCAGCTTCAGATGTTCACTGGTGACTGCTGCTCCCTGTGGTAAGGAGGGAGCATCTGGGCCAGGATGTCTTTGGAAAGCTCTTGCATTACTGATCTCATTTAATGGCCCATTCTCATTGAATTCAATGAAAAACTAATGTTGGCTTCCATGGGAAGGGCCATACTCTGAATTAAAAAGAAAATGAACTCTCTTTTTCCCCAGGGAGAGCAGCTACTGCTTTAGAAGAATAATTATCACAGTGGAGATGAGCAAGAAAAAGCCTGTAGTGCTTACTTGTTTCAGGCAGTTTTGAGCATATGATTAAGTGGTGGTACAAATTATTTGTCAATTTTTGCTCTGCAATTCTTTTTAATTCCACTTCTTTCCAAGTGCCAGTATTTAAAATGTCAACCTTTACTTTGAATATTGTTGCTCTTTTCACCACCGCCTCGATGCAGCTTGCAATAACCAAACGCAGATTTTCGAGTTTCTTTATTTTTTTTTTATGTTGCAACATAATGAGGAGAGAGGCTTAAGCTTTCAGACAGATTTTTTTTTACTCCTTAAAGGCAGAATGCTGTGAGTCACAAAACTGTGGCAGGCACTACACAAACATTATGTGCATGTTTGTAGTTATTCCTTTAAAAACTTTTACAGAAGAGAAAGATCAAATGCTGCATCACTTCACAGTGACTTTTTTGGCTGACACATATAAAAATTATGAGCCAAAAAAAGAAGAGAAAAATAAGTTTTTATGGGGAGTCATCAATACTATTGATTTTTACATGAAGGGAATGCCCTCTTTTCCCCTTCACACGCTTTGGTAACAGCTTGTAGCATAAAGCCATAAGATACACGTGCTCCCCTTGCACACTCATACATATACATGCACTTAAGAGCTTTTTACATCATGGCATGAAGGCTTTTAGATGATTTTCTCCCAGCACACACATTCACTAAGCAAGCACAGCTCTAACCCAAGGAATATGACAAGGATTCAAACCAGTAGACAGGTGGTTATTGTAAAATCTAATTTCAAATCTGCATATGGCTGATGCTCTGATTAAGCTCTGCTTCTACAGCACTCAGAATAAACAGATCCATTTGACATGATGACAACATAACCTTTGGATGTCCTTTGCTGTGCACGCTCTGTGTCTGATAAGACACATTCCATGCTTCCCACATGTAATGGCTGTGATGCAGATGGCGAGGCTTGCAAATGCAGAATTTTGAGGCAGAAAACTAGGAAATGAATACTGCTTTTGCAGAACATGATTTTATGGCAGATTTCTATTCTTACTAATACACACTGGGAATAGCATCAGCTACATCCAAAGCATGCACTCGAATCATTACAACCAGCCCAGCAAGTAGCAAAATCTACCTCCAGCACAGCAAATCAGTTCAGCAGCTTCTCAGACAAACCAAACCAGGGATGTTGGTATTAAAAATCCCATGCCATGTCCAAACCTACCCAATGACTTTCAGCCACTTTGTGCCTTAAAGTTAAGAGAAAAGAGCATCACTCTTTACACTGAAAAAGTAAAGAAGGCAAAGGAAGGCAATCTGATGGCAATTTCAGTGCATTTTCATTTGAATCCTGCTAAAGCAGTTGACAGTGCTTTCTGCTGCAAGGGGGAAGCAAGAAGAACAGAGGCTATGCAAGGTAAGATGAGGTGTCCTCCTCTGCTGTTCTTTTGCCAAATCCTTATTATCACCACTTGAGCCTGCTGGAATAGCCAGCTACCACGCTGCCTAAAATTAAGGTTCTTATCTCCAGATGTTTTTATAAATGACAAGCCACTGTAGCTGGTGTTTCCCCACTGCTGTTGGCAGCTGATAAAGGTCCAGATCCTCTTGTCGTACAGAATTGACTTCATTTCCTCTCAGCAGCATCCCTCCAATAAAGGTATCTGCAATTAACTCTTCAGAACCATCTCTAGCAATGTTTGTCTCTTTACAGGCTTCATGGAAATGCAGTTTATTTCTCTGTGTGATTTTCACGCTTTTTTCTGCCTTGGGTTTGTCCCCTGAAGAGGCAAGTCCAGGAAGTTTTATTCAAGAAGTTCTGGACAACCAGGAGCAGGACTGTTTCCTACAACCTGTACCCAGGAAAGCCCCCCTCTCCCAGTTTTTCAGCAGTGTCAGGGAATGCCTGAAGTGGGCTGAGTTGAGCTCTGTGCCTCCTGCTGATGGCAAAGCTGCAAGCTCAACCCTGCCAGCTGCCTCCCAGGCTCACGTGCTGTTCCCTTCAATCCTTTCTCCCAAATTCCCGTTGGGCATCATGCCCAGACAGTTCAGTTTGCAGTAGTGAAAGGTCAGCCCCTTCTCCTACATCATTCCCGGTGTACTTCAGGGATCAGTAAGAAGCCTGGGCTCCAGTCCCTTGAGGCATGAGAGAGTCACAGTAACTGATCTTGTGCCAGTGATGATGCAGTTTCCAGCAGGAATGGGGCTGACATCAGTGTGACAGACACAGATTACAGCTAGTGACAAAAGGGGAAGGTGCTACAACCCATTTCCATGACTCACCCAGCCTTTGGTCTCAGCTGTCTCTAAATCAGCCATCAGACCACAGACATCTGCATGATGTGGAGTCAAGACACCATTCCCAGGCTTCTGCATTGCCAGTGGTCAACTGCTCCTCAGATTTCATTGCATTCCCCTCCTTCTTCTCTGCAATTTTCCCAAGCTCTTATCCCTGTATGGATTAGCCTTTACCTACCCCAGGCTCCCCCTCTTGTCCCATCTCCTGGACCCAAGTCGCCCATAGCCAGAAGGAACGGGCTGGTGCTGAGCCCTGGAAAACTCTCCTGTGCTTCCCTTCACAAACAGCCTCTGCTGATGCTGCATCTTGCAGCACATCTGGGTTATTAACTGGCCACCTGGCAGCTCCCTAATTGGCAATATCAGTAAAAGCACATTTTTCTCTTTCTTAGGTCTCCAGATAAAGCAGTTAAATTTGATCTAAGATCCTCACATCCTCATTGCCTCATATAATTTGTAATGACCTTGCCTATGCCTCAAAAAAATTACAGCTACTATTTTTGCACTCACACACTTTCTAGTTTCTCTTTAACATACACTCTGGCAGGGAACTGAATGACACAGCATAATCTGCTAAAGCTTTTTCTATAGTAAACAGAGATAAAAACCACAGCCAAAGGGCATGCAGGCTCCGAGGAAGCAAGCACCGTTTGTGATTGTACCAAGCGCTCCGATCCAAGTTCCTGCTCAGAGGAAAGCTGTCCCTGGAGGGAGCTGGCACTGCCCAGTGAGGCCATGCTTTGTTCCAGCACACTGACCATTGCAGAGCCCAGCACAGCCCTCGCTGGCTCCACACACAGCCACTTGTGCGAGCCAGTGTCACAGCAGAACGTGTTGAAGGGGCACGGTGACTGCTAGGTCAGGTGTATAAATACAAATATGAGGTCGTGCTCTTTCAACAACCTCATTTTGCCATGGAGAGGGACCTCTGTGAGCTGTGACCTCCTGGCTCCCTGACTCAGCACTGCCCCAGCACCGGGAGAGCCTGGAGCAGGCACAGCCACTGAGACTCTTCTGCTTTGGAACTCATTCCCCACATTGAGGCCAAAAAGGCTTGGATACAGCAGGCTTTGGGTCAGGCTAAAAAGCCTAGAGTATTTTCAGACTTCTGAGGAGAGAACATTGTATTTATAGGGAAGTTTAGTTCTTCAGTTGCTTTTGTAATTCATTTTGTTTATGACTGGTTTACTCAAGCTGTAGGGCTGAGGAGTTAGCTGCTAGATTTCTTTTCCAGGCTCACATTTCTAACTGTTTGCAGACACAGGACAGAGCTATTTTTGTAATATAAATCATTACAAAGAGAATATCTCACAGTCCCCACTGAAGCAAATTCCTAAGGAAGAGAGCTCCATTTTAGAAGTAAATTTCTACTTCATATTTTTTTCAACTTAATGACTGAGAAACAAGGAACATCAGTCTGAAGCCAAGTAGTGTCCCCATTTCTCAGGAAGACAAACTCAGTGGAACAAAAGTCACTTCTACCAAGAGGAGCTGGGTGGGAGCTGCAGATGTGGCTTCCCAAGCCCCAGGGGATTGAGTGTGATCCTGAGCAAATGGAGACAGAACCTAGGCTTCAAGGTGACACAACTTTAGAGATAAAGGTACTCAAGATACTTTCAGTGCCCACCTTAAAAAGTAAGATAATATCTTCTAAAAAGGCCAGAGTGTGGGATTTTTTAGAAAAAGGCAAACATCATCTGAGACTCAGGGACAGAGTTGTAAAATAAATGCTGAGAGCTTTGGTTGTGTTACAGACTCGTGGATGACTTATTTTAGAAGAACAGTCTCATCCCCTGGAAGATGTTTAAATATCTGTGCTATGACTCTTCCCATTTAATTGACACTAATTTGGCAAGTCACAATTCATATTCATAGGAGCATCAAAAACTACATCAACCTAGAAAGTGGGCAGGGAAGGAATTAGAATTTACAAGTTTCTCCTTCCAAGCAGTGGCTTAAGGATGTAAATTAACACAGAAACAGATGTGGTCAAACACATTTTCTTCAACTGAATCAGGAAGGCTTTATAACTGAGCCCCAGGCCATTTAAATATAGCTCGTAAGAGAAAAGCTTTTAAATTATGAAACAAATTAACAAAACAGAAAAATAGAGATTGCTGGAAAGAACCAGCAGCAAAACTCACATCTGAACTGCAAAGGAACAGCTACAAGAACATGTTCAGGATCATTCAGTTGCAAATACCAAATCATGATTTGCAAAAATACGGCCAAGGCAGCTTCAGAATTCAACAGGTTCAGGAGGGCATGACTGTTTTTATGACAAAAGGTTCTGTTTCCAGTCGTCTCCTCACAGCAGCAGAGACCATTACATCTGCTTTTCCCATTTTGCACATCTCATTAAGCAGATGTGCAAAATACTGTATTGTGCAGTAGAGCTAAACTTGGTGGGCTAAAGGGGCAGTTTGCATTCTAAAGCACTGCAGTGCTGTAGTTGTGAAATAAATGCAGTTCCTGAGTATTTCTGCCTTGAAAGGACCATGGTTTCACCTGTCTGTTGTTGAATTCTTTCCCTCCTCTCTATTCTACACATTTGCCCTGCAGCGTTTTCAGTGGGACAGAGCCCTGCTGAGGAGGGAGGCTGCAAATCCAGCTAAATGCAATCAGTATAAAGAACTGAGCCCTTTCCAAATGGAAATTTCCTTCTCACAAGGAACCTCTTCTTTGGACATTAATGGAAACCAAAATCACTACACACACAGTGCTCTCTGCCATTCAGAGCAGAGCTTGGAAGACAAACCTGTTTTCATCACAGTCTGAAGCAGGCTCCTATGCAACAATCTGTTAAAATCCAGGTGATAACATTCTTCCTTACTGCTGGGAGCTCCCCTGGGTGTCTGACTGAAAACCCTGATCTTGGGGCTGCTCCCTATATTACAAAGGTAGCAGCATGTTCTGTTCCTCCCCCATCAAGTGCCCTGTTGCAGCTGATTGAGCAGCGCTGTCAGGGAAGATGTCCCTGCTCCTGAGCAATGTCCTGTGCCCACCCTGCACCTCATCCCACTGTGCCAATAGCTCACTCTGTGTCACCTGCCACAAGGGGTGACAAAGCATTTCCACTGGCCCCAAAAAGCAGTTTATGAGTCAAGGGCTGCTCTAGCCCTCTCCCAAGGGAGGAAGCTGACTTCTCCTCCTCCCTGCAGCATCCCTTTTACAGCGTTGGACTGGGGACCTCGTTAGCAACACAAATAAGTTTCCAAGCAGAAAAGGGACAAAAGTAAATCTGATCTCATCCTGGCTTCCTCCCACCCCCACTGGAAGAACTGGAGTGGCTGTGGCCAGCACGTGACTGTCCCCATCTTGTCCCCATTCCACAGGGATGCCATTGAAAGGTTATGAAAATACTGTGCAGGACGGAGGAAGGAGGCATCCATCTGCTGCCTTCACTGCAGGGGCCTGCTCCCTCTGTGAGCCTGGACCAGGGAGATCCACTGAAAACAATCCCAAGGTGCTGTCGAGGGACAAAGATGTGCCAGAGCAGTCAGGACAGCATGCTGGTGTGTGCAGGGTCCTGTGTTCAATCAGAGAAGCAACTTGTTCACTCAAAATTAACCTTCTGCTTTGCAGCTTAAAAGTTTCTGGGGTAGCTGTGTTTGCTGACCTCTGAGAGTGAGCAGTTTTATACAAACAAAACACCAGTGCACTTCACATACAGCTACTCCAGTGGCAGTCAGGTGAACAGATACTCAAATTGCTGCACTGCTGGAGCCCTTTGAAACTAAAGTCTCATTATGAAGGTCTTTATCAGCCAAAGAGATAAATTTCACTACTGAAATGATCCTTTTTCACAGTCCCTCCAGCAGCACTTTGACCAGCTGACATTTCAGAAGGCAGGAGGCAGGGCTCACACCACACCTCCTTCCACAGGAGTTACAAGCCATGACAGCTTTGGCTGAAGAGGTTCATGCAAATCCCGTGGTTCTCCCTCAGAAACACTGTCACGTTTTCCATTGAGGGCTGACTCTTCTGATGACCAGCCAGGTAGTGACCATGTTCCCCAAGGTGATCACCTGTCCCTCCTGCAGTGTTCCTGCTGCCTTCCCTACGTATCCCTTTCTCCCAGCATCTCCCCTCCAGCTCATCCATGTGCACGTCTCTGTTGTCATTCTAAGTCAGATACTAATCTCATCCAACAGCATCTCATTATAATTAGCTCTTAATTGCCACTTAACACAGGGATCGTTTTGGAAGGCCATAACAATTTTTCCTTGAGGAATTGAATGTTAAAAGCTCGTTATGTGCCCCTATATACCCTTTGGGTAATGAAAATTATTTCAAGAGGCAAATTAAAAACACCGCTGTGCACACAAGCTCTGTGCAGAAGATTTATATGGTTTCCTGGAGCACTAGTAGCATTTTCAAGGAGCAAACCACAGAAGTCAGTTTGTTTTCTTACCAGTTTCCCTCTGTCGCTCCCTCATGCATTCACCATGTCTGAGAGTCACGCCATGCAACTGAAAGCAGGAACATTTTAAAAAGCACCTGTAAAATGCAAGGGGTTAATGTCACGGTAAAGTTGCATTGCTGCTGCTCTGCTGGAACTGCTCCCCCAGCTAGGAGCAGTACATCCTGAAGAGTCTGCATTTCAAGGCAGGCAGCACTCAAAGAGCCAAGAGATAAACAGACTGTCAGACAAAACTCATCCTTGGGCACATACACAAGCTTCAGCCAAGACTTCATTCCTGAACACGTCAGACTCCTGAGAGATTTGAAAATGGACAATTTGCCAAATTCTTATCAAGATCTTCAGGGTTCCCACAGCAGAAGCTACAACTGAGTGCCAGTTCACTTTATTTAACCATCCATCTGTCAGTGCAGCAGTGAGGAGAGGCCTGATGTTTCTCAGGTACTGCCCCATCCACACTGTGCCGACAGGCAGTTCGGTGTCTGTCACAGTGCTCTGCAAAACACCACACTGAAATAAAGGGGAGGAATGGGCCTGTTGCTTTCTCTCAGTCTACTGCTGCTGTTCTCCCCACTCCCCCTTTTTTTTACTATTCAGGAGATGTCACTGTTTTTGGTAGGGCCTGAATGACTGCTGAGCTCGAGTGGCTTCTGGGGAGAACATACAGGCCCTCTGCAGAAATATTTTTTGGAGAAGTGCCCATGATTCACAATCCCTATGACAAGTTTCTCTTTTTTGAAACACACTTCAACAAGCTTCCAACGGGGCGTGACAAAAAGAGATGCACAGAAAACACACCCATATTCCCATAAAATCACCTCTTGGGCAGCAGCCTCTCCACCAGCAAACAGACCCAGAGGTGAGAGCTGCACAAAACTCAAAAATCCTGAAAATCCCTCCTGTAGAAACCAGGCCTGCACAGCCGGTTTAAATGAGGAAAAATATCTGTAATGTGCCTGTTCATTTGCTGATGTTTTTATGCCTAAACGTGGTCCTAGGAGAACTTCCAAGAGGCATTAGGAATATATTCCTAAATGCATTGCACAGCACAGAGAAGTCTTTTGCACCAGAAATAGAGGAATGACTCATTTCCTCTGCAGCGGCTGCTCCGGTATTTCACTTGCACAGGCAGTGGAGCAGCTCCCTGTGCATTTCAGGAGGACCTGGGAAACTCAAGAGCAGTTGCCAGCGTGTGTAAACCTAACTGAATTTTGATTTGCCTTCAAAACCAGTGATTCCCGATTGTCATCTGGCAGAGCACAGGAGACAGATTGGCAAACTGCACCCAAACACTCCCTCGATGGGAGTTTTGTATTTCAGCATTTGAATTTTGCACAGGATTAAATCCTCAGAGAGCCAAGAGCTGCCCTCTCTGTTGCCCTCCCCTGAAGCAGTACATACATGGATTTGCTACTGAATTCAGCTCCAAGTTTCTCCTCTCCCCTGCTTGAAACTGAAAGGAGTGGACTGAAATTGCCAGGGAGAAGTGGGCTATTGGTTGGACTTTGCTGCTGTTCTTCCTGTTTCCACAGCTATTTGTTTTCAGTCGGTACAGTGAGACTTCTCAAAGCAACTCTTTCACTCTCTACTCTAGGAATCCATCATAAACTTTTGGTAATTTTTGGTAGCTTTTCTCCTTTAATTTGATAGTTGGTAATCTTCACAGCACTATCTCCATCAAGCCTGTCTGCTCATTTCCTTACATCCCCTTCTTCCCTTCCCCCCACCCAGATTTTCATGGGGACTCCGTGGAAGGCATAAAAGCCAATAGACAACCACAAGTATCATGAAATCACTAACAAACCCTTGTCACATCCAGCCCAGCCTAGAGAGATGAGTATTCTCTATGCAGCTCTGGTCCCAATCTTTTCAGGGGTTTGGTGGGTTTGGTTTTTTTTTTTTTTGTTTTGGGGTTTTTTGGGTTTTCTTTGTGTTTTTTTTTGAGGTGGGGAGGGGGAGGAAGTCCCAGGGGTGTTGAGAAAGGCAGCTTGTCATTGGAGTACACCGAATTCTTCTGAGTCTCTGAATCACCATTGCTATCCTTTAAAAGGAAAAAAACCAAGGCTTAACACAGAGCCTGGTACATGATGACATTTGGTGCACACACATTGGTAACAACCTTTAAGCATTTTGCATAAAAATCATTACTCTAATCCACAGGCTGTTTACAGACACAGAACACACATTACCTATATAGCTCTGCTGCTGATCTCTTAGAAAGCACTGCAAATATGCCAATTCTTGGTTACTTATTTAAAACAGGACACTGAAGGCACGTGCACGAGAGCAGAGGTAATCTCTGAGTCAGCCACCTCGTATGTTTGAGGAGCCCAGACAGATCTATCCATGGTCAGCCCTCCATATCCTGCTGATTTTAGAGCTGGGAGCTGTTTCAGCCCCTCCAGTAAGCACAGCACCGTGTTCCAAAGCATCAGCAAGCACTGAAGGAGAATCCTTGTGCTTTAAGGGGTGCCAGTCCTTTTTCCTTCCTCAATCACCAGCTTCCCAGTGCTGTCAGCCCAAGTGTGACTGGCTGCTCTTCTGCCAGCTACTGAAATTATGTCACCTCATGGAAGACTCTCCAGGCAGACATTTAAAGAGGTGACACAAGAAATAAACCAGCCTGGAACAGGAAATTTCCCATGTCTGACATCTTTTGGAGCCTTATGAAAATGGGATGCACAAATAAAATTCCCTTCCCTTCCAGACAGCTTTAACTTGTATTAGCAGTATTTAATCAGCAATTCACTGCTGACATTGGCTGCATTACAAGGAGGTATTTGCACAAGGATGGAAAGATTTTAAACAATTTATCCAATGAGTTGGATGCAAACAGGTTTTTCTTTAAACATCAAGCATGCAAGTCCTCAGGCCAGTTAATTTTTTGTTAACAGATTTATCACAAAAGGAAAGTACTGTGTTTCTGTGTTGAATAGGAACTTGGACTTCAGGGAAGTACTTCAGAGCAAGGACTAAATGGAGACCAGAGGATGGCTATTGCTTTATGGAAGCCATTAATAAGAGATAATGTTATTAGAGGTAAAGTTCTAAATACATTTTCACCGTGCTGACTTGGGTGGCTGAGTGTTGACACTAAATGTTGACATTTTTCCAGACTTTGCCAGCAAGAAGCCCACTAACCACACTGTGCCAGCAACTGCTGCCCCTCTCAGGAAGCAGCTCCTACAAGGTAAAGGCAGGAACAGAAACACCTGCAGAAAGGCACTTCCAGCCTGGCCTTGATTCAATGATTCAAAAGCTCAGGGTCTTGCTGTTATTTCATTAACAGTGAACACCAGCACAAGCCATGTGTATAGTTCTTGAATCTTACCAAAGACTAATAAAGCTCAGGTAATTGGCTGGCCCATCCACAAAGCTCCTGCTGGCTTCAGCGGGACTTTTCCCATGTTTAATAAAAGCGTGACCTACACGGTTTGGAACGGAGACGTGTCTGGATGTGCCATGCTGAAGGATCACACCGATCCTGTGAAATGAAGTCCTCACTTTCCACCAAGCACCAGAAAGAGCAGATTTGCAGCAACCTAACACTGGAGCCAAGGAAACAAGAACTCTGAGCAAGCCAACCACAAACCCCAATGTGCTCCACTTCAGACATCAGAACCCCCCCAGACGGTGCCAGCCATGCTCCACTCGCTCTTCTGGCTCTTCTCCACAATCCCTCTGCACAAATCCCAAGGTGTGCACTTCCTGCTTTTCCATCACTTTGCCACTTCAGTAGCCTCCTCCTAAAGAGCACATAAACCTGCCAATTACAGTTCTGTGCCTGCAGGTAGCTTTTAGTGAAAAAAAAGGCAACAAGGAATTTAAATCTTGAGGCACAGATACTTTAACACAGTTGTTTATTATTACTGTGAAATATTCAAACAAAACCACCAACTTTTTATTGTAACAATGAAAGTGCAAATGTATTTTGGAATTAAATAGGAAATGAATTTATAAACGTTTCATTAAAATGGGCTGACACTTTGAGCCTATAAACACTCTTAAAAAACCAAAACAATAGCAGCTGAACAACTCAGTTTTATCTTTGGTCTTAGGATTAACCAGCAAAAAATAGTTGTACCAGGAATGTCCATTACAAACAGATACTTAAAATTTACATTACTCTGTAGAGATTCAAAATCAAAAGAGGAATGTTTACAAGATACTTGGTCAGATAAAATATAATGTCTTCAAGAAACAGCATTTTTCAATACAAAATGAAATTGCATATATGGATTTTGATACCGTAAATTAACTTATTCTCTTGCAGGTATGACTCCTCTTCCAAATCAACATTCAATAAAAACAACTTCATTTGCACAGTCTTTGCAAAATCAGGTTGCAGGTAAGAGAACCAAGAGCCCACGTTTGTGCTAAACAACATGCTCTTTTTTCTGTGTTTGTGTTTCTGTTTACACACACACAGCAACCCGACTGAATCCATGGTACATTGTAACAGCTACACCCTTAGCAAACAGGTATTCATAACCTTGTTGTGTATCCATGGGCTGGGAGAGGAGGGAGAAGGCAAAAGGGCCACAGGATTACTCCTATGGGTCAAGTTCTCTGTACACATCCCTGCAGATAAAGCCCTGTAACAGCTCCAGCACACAGCAGGCACCAGTGCTGTCAAGTTTCTGTGGAATAAGATGAATGCTGTAACAGAAACCAAACTTCTTTGAGCTCCTTTTGTCAATGGTACTCATGAATGCATGCATGCTTTAGAGCAGATAAGGAGAACACATATTTAATATCTCAGTTCTACACCTAAGCCACCAAGTGCACACACAATTGCCTCATGGCAGGATGCCCCCTCACTGCAAGAAGGCTCACCCAAGCTTAAGGTGAAAGCAAACACATGCATTTTCTCCATCATGAACTCAAAACATGCCTTGCTGAGCAAAAACTCTCACTGAAGAGCTACCTGCATAGCTAATGAACTGAGGGTTTGCCTCACTTTTTACCCTAATGGACTCAACTGTTTTGGAAATACTGTCAAAACCCACTTAAATCTCTTTATCCTACACTCCACTTGCTTTCAACAGTTCTCCTCCAATTTTACCCCATGTCCTTTGGCTTGTTTGCAGTGCATCTTCACTGAGAGTTCACCATCACTGTCACTCACTCCTCAGCCCAACTTTCATTTTCTAAACTATTTACATTCTTCACCATCCCTTCTTGTCACGTATTTTCCAATGCAACTCTATTCTCCTGACCTTACTACATTTTCATGAGGAAGTCCTTACCAAGTCCATTACAGGTTTCCTTGTATTGTGGCAATACTAAACAAATGTACACCCCTTTCCACAGCAAAGATCCCTTTTCTGAGACAAGGATGCACTGATATAAACAGACAGACAGCTGACTGAAGTGATCATGATGCCAGAATTAACAGCTCAAGGGTTTTCATGTCAAAAGTTCAGGCAGCCACAATACCCTGGGCTGGCCATCTAGTTCTTCTTTGGGCAAAAGATTCAATGGCTTTGATTGCAGAACTGCATCTTATTTTAAATACCAAGAAACAGAAGCCTGCAAAAATAGTACATATCATGGTCTGCTACCAAAAAAAAGCAAACAATAACCCAGAAACACCAACGTAATTGACTTAGTCTTAAATACCATGTGCAAAGAACATTTGATCAATACTACCTATAAATACACTATTTGTATTTGTAGAAAGAAGCACAGTGCTTCAAATACAAAAATAACCCAGCTTGTGGGTGTGACCTATGCCATAATTACCTGAAAATATGACTGCAAGAGCAGTTAAAGAAACAGACAGAAGTAGGCAAACATCTGCCTAGGGAGTGTTTCCATTTAGAAAAATAGATTTGTATTAAGCTTTATAGATTTTGAAAATGTTTGTTTCATGTTCTGATGCACAGAACCATGAATAAAGCACACCAATACACCAGGGAGAAGAGCAGGTTAGTAACTTCAGGCTACCCTAAAGCTTCCTGAAGCTACACTTGGTCCTTCACAATTCCAGAGTGCTCAGTTAGGACACAGCATTGCAGGTAATAAGGCACATGCTCAGCTTCCTGAGCACCTGCAATTTAGGAACACATTTTGGGGCTTAATCCATCAAATACTTGAGCAGGTGACCAAAAAAAGCAAAGATTTGAAATTCTGAATTTTCTGACACCCTGGCACACCTGCAGTAGTAGCTAAGGACACTTGCAAACCTGGCTGCATCACAACTCAACAGGTTATTCCAGCAACTGGGACATAACCAGACAAAAAGTGGCAATTATCTGCCTGATATTTATACTCAGAGGACACCAGAATCTATAGTCCAAGACTGCCACTGTACCACAAATCAGTGCTAAGTAATTCTGAAGTACCCTGAAATACTTTACTTCCTTCTCCCCATAATAAAATAACAATTTGCTATAATACAAAACTAGAAAATCCCATCAAGGTTATTTGGTTCAAACACTGACACAATCAGACAACTGGTTAGGCAGTCATCCAAAAATCCCACCAAACTCCTACCAGGGAGCAGGAGGGTGCCGCAGTCAGCTTATGGCACTGAGATTTGGACTGGTTTAAGGTTTGTTCCAAAATATAATATGGAATTTCTTATCTTGTTGTTGGTCCTTGAGGTAAAGTGTATTCTAAGAAAATAATACTTGAATACAGAAACAAATAATAAAACTCAACTAGAACCCACGAACAAATGAACCTCAGAGTATTTCTTTAAAAGATTTTCCTTGGGATATTTCAAACACCACTCCTTTAACAAAATACTAATGCCTCCTCAATAGCAATATTTAGTGCAGCCAATTATCCTAAAAATAAGATCTTTGTGAAAATAAAGTGCTATTTGTTTCCTTCTATCTGCATTTCAATCCTTCAGTATAACCTTCACTTGAACACAAATGTGAAACTAGATTCTTCATCCTGTTAACAGAGCAGTTTCACTTCTTCCCTCAAGTTTACATTAACATGTGTTACATTTCTATTTAGCACAATGTGCTCGATTACCCAGGAAATTTAAAGCATGGCATTGAGTATTTCAAACTGTGATCCACACCCATGCTCTAGTGCTCATCACATTTTAAGAACATCTTGGTACATAGAGGGATGGGGTGGGGGTGGGGCTTTTTGCACTTAGAAGATTTTTAAATCCCACATGGATTTTGCATCATATAAAGAAAATCTCAGAAAAAGCTCTATTTTGTCACTAAGACAAGAAGTTAACATGAATTTCTAAAAATGTCAGTTTGAGCCTCTTAGTTTGCAAACTTGACTGAAGGCAACACTTGACCACCAATGCGTCTCCCCAGAAATGTCAAAGCTTTGCCACGTACAACCAATGAGAACGAGAAACACAATTTCAGTAAGTCTTGGTCTTCTCGTGTCAGGAACAAAACCACAGAAGCACATTTCATCAGTCCCACCATCCTCAGGCAGATGCAGCTCTTGAAGCACCAGCGAGCAGGGAGTGTGCGATGTCCCAGAGGGTCCCTGGGTGACAGCGGCTCTCCCTCCCCTGCTCACTCTCCCGGGGGCTCCTGCCCGGCCTCAGCGATGTGTCGGCACGGGGCGGGCGCTGGGCGCAAGTACCGGGGGCTGCTGTACATCCTGATGATGTGCGGGGCCTGGATCCAGGTGCTGATCAGCTGGAAGGCCACAAGGTCCAGCGTGGGCCCGTCGAAGGCAGACAGCAAGTTCACGGGGGCCGCTTCCTTGAGGAACCGGGGCAGTGCCACGGCCTCGGGGATGCTGGTGTTGCCCAGGAAGAAATCCATCAGCACCTGCTTGCGCAGGCAGTCCCGCAGGTACAGCACCAGGTCCTCCAGCCGCTCCACCAGGAACCGCTCATCCCAGGCCTCCAAGGGCCCCTGCAGCAGCAGAGAGAAGAGCGCGGTCTTCAGTGCGTAGGAGGAGAGCACCCGGCCCCACTGGGAGCAGAAGGGCTCCTCCAGGCCCTGCCTGCGGAGGTCCCGCAGGCCCTTGAGGATCTGCAGGCACTTGAGGTGGCAGGAGGCGGCCGGAGCCTGCTCCTTCAGCCAGCCCAGCAGCCGCTGCTCCTGCCGAGAGGCGTTGAGGCCCCAGAGCGCCTCGGAGCCCAGGGAGCCGCGGGGGCCATCGGGCGGCAGGGCCGTGAGGTAGAGCGCGTCGCCGAGAGGGATGGCCGGGATGAGGCGCACGGCCATGGAGATGTGGCAGCAGACGTAGTCGGAGCAGGGCAGGATGTGCAGCGTGGGCGGGTGCCCGGGGCACGCCGAGAGGCTGACTCGGCACCGCTCCTGCAGCCGATACCGCACGGCGCTCAGGCACCGCTGCAGATGGCCCTGGAACCAGCGCAGCACCAGCCCCGAGGAGAGGTGGCTGCGGCCCTGCAGCTCCACGCAGAAGCCCTCGGCGAAGGGCCGGCAGCGTCGCGTCCAGCCGTCCCTCGCCCGCAGGCCGCAGACGAAGGCGCCGCACGGCCCCAGCCCGTCAGCACGGCGCGGCTGGGGCTCCAGGTGCGGCGGCAGCCGCAGGGGCACCAGGATGTCGAAGCAGTCGGGGCTGCGCACCTTGTGCTGCTCGTAGGCGCTGCCGATGCGCACGAAGTCCCCGCGCAGGCTGAGAGCCAGCGGGCCGGGCTGCAGCCCCTGCGCCTTGGCGGCGCGCACCAGCTCGGCCACCACCCGCCCCACGTGCGCCTTGCTGTGGCCCAGCACGTGCGGCGACACCCGCAGCTGCCGCGCGTGGAACCGCTCCAGGGCTCCGCGCCGCGCCCCCGCCAGGCACCGCGCCCCGCCGCGCCGGGGGCCGCCGCCCGCCGCGCCGCAGCAGCGGGCGAGCAGGCAGCCGAGCAGCAGCAGCGCCGAGCCCTTCAGCAGCGGCACCCCGGACCCCGCCGCCTCCGCCTCCGCCGCCGCGTCCTCCGGGCCCCCCGCGCCCCCGCCGGCCGCGCTCCCGCGCAGCGCCTGGTAGAGGCAGAGGAGCGCGGTGCAGAGCGCGGTCAGCAGCGGCCAGAAGCCCCGCACGCGGAGGGGGGGCACGGGCAGGGCGCGGCGGGGGCTCGGGCCGCGGGGGGAGCCGCCGCCCAGCCCCGCGGGCAGGGACCGCCCGCCCCCGCCGGCCCCCTCCTCCGCCGCCCCGGCCGCCCCCAGCGCGGCCCCGCCGCTGCCCCTCGCCCCGCCGCGCCCCTGCCTGCCCCGGCCGCCGCTCCGCTCCGCTGCCGGCTTCCTCTTCCGAGGGACGCGGCCCCGCGTCAGCCGCCGGCTGAGCTCAGAGGAAATGCCGCGGGCGGCGGCCCGAGGGCCGGGGGCGTTGTCCGACGGGGGCCGGCCCGGGGCGGGGAGCGGCGCCGCCTGCGAACTCGCGGCTTCCCGATCTCCCGCTCTCCCGATCTCCCGCCTTCCCGCCGAACGAGGCAGAGCCCCCCTGCTTGAGGGCACGGCGCTGTCAGGGGGAGCATTCCTGCCCGGGCTGCGGTGCCGTGTCATAAGCTCCACGTTGCACGTTTTTCCTCAAAGAAGTGTTACAGGCCTGTCCTACTGCAGGGGCGTCCCTCCCGTTCCCAGCTCTGCCTGAGGGTCTCGGTGCCAAAGGAGCAGCAAAGCCATCAGTGCCAGTGCACCGGGGTGTGTACGGGCTGCTGCCATACTAACAGCTGCCTGCGCTCACAGAGTCATTCAAAAGCCTTGGGTTTTTTACCTTGTGCCCAAATTATTAACAAATTCAAAGGGAAGAAATAACCCCGGGGGTTAAATCTACACGGACACTTGATATAATTTTTAAACACATAGTTTGCTGGCAGTATGTTAAACTGTCTCAAATATTGATGGGGACAGGGTCAGCATCCTCAGCTTCTGTTTGCTTAATAAATATTTACAGAGTTTTGAAGCTGTTTGCTGAAGTTTAAGGACCATCTATGTAAGCATTCTGCTCGATTTAATTTTGGGTGATGAAGTTCCTGCTGCTGCATCTGCAGGGTGGCATGGGTGGCTCCACGAAGGTGAAAAGCAGTACTTGAACACAAGAGACTGAAAGCAGCAAGCTGCAAATGCTGTAACAAGGAATGGGTCAGAGAATCAAGAGAAATGCCATACAAATGTTTGGTTATGTAATTTGTGTTTATATGAAACAAAACATGACTTTAGGTACATAAAAATCACGCCTGAGAGGAAGCAGCCTATGCTTCATAGCCAAGATGCTGCACACAAAGTCAAACTAGGTAACCAAGGTCAAGCAACCTGAATTAATTAACAGGCAACCAAACTAGGGTGAGAGTCAAGAGTACACTTGAGAGAAACGAAGAGAAGTCCTTATCATTTCAACTCTGACTCTTGGAGTTACAAGCAGGAGATTGAGGATTTTTTAAATTAAAAATGAAGCGGATGTAAAGGCAAGAAACTACAGGAAATTTTCTAACATCTCAGACAGAAAAATATTTCATGCTCTACAACTGAAAGCACATTTTCTGACACTCCATCCACCTAAGTCCCTAGCCTTGCTACTCAGAAATATCATCCCACAACCGCCATATTTTGCAAAGAAAACCCAAGAAGTGAAAAGCATCTTTCTTTCCCACTCTTTGTTTCATGTTTTCCTGTATTTGTTCACAAGACTGAATGAGGGGACAAAATCATTCACTGTTCTGCTTACTGCCTGTGACCCATCACTTCACTTTGTCCTGCACCCCCAAAACTTTGAACAGTTTAAATAACACAGCTGTCCTGGTATTAAACCCATCATTCAACATGTTTTATTGGAAATAAATGGTTTGTTGAACTCTGTGAACCCTTGGCTCATACATTCAATTTTTACTAGCCTGTGGGGTTTTTTTTCCCCCTCAAGCCCAGCATGTTTCACATGCCTTCAGACCTTGCTCCAGGCACTCTGATTTTTCAAGACAGGCTGCACTCTCTTTTCATGCAGGGTTGATTTGATTAGCTGCACAGCCATGCTCAGGAGACAGACAGCTACATCTGCAGGAGCTGGCACAGCCCTTCATGCCTGCTGCCCACGGGGGGACCTAGAGCTCACCAGCACAGCAGTTTTCCCTGTGGGATTTCTGCATGGCCATGCCACAGCTGCCCAGCCAGCTGTGGGCCCCACGGGCGGGAGGAAATGCAGATGTCACCCAGCCAGTGGCACAGGGACCAGCTGGCCGAGCGTGGGACCAGCCACACCAGGCCTGGCAGTGCAAACAGGCTCAGCATGCGCTTCTACATGCCCAGGTGCTGCTGGGGAAGACTCTCTCAGGCTGCAGAGTAACAGCCTGAATGCTAAAAATGTGACCTTAACATCAGAACCAGAATGAATCCACAGCACTGATTTTTACAACTGCTGTTTAAATTACTGAATTTTAAATTACTAGCTAGTCCTTTCTCTCCTTCTCAGCCAGAGGCAAGATGAAATCTGTAGAGCCCTGGGATGATAAAAGATGGCCAGTGGCCTGTTTTCTGGGACTTTGGCTGCTTCATGACTCCCTGAGCACAGGGTGAGTCTCTGGGAAAAATACTGAGTGCATCAGGGGTGGGAGACATCCCAGAGGTGCTCAGCTTTCTGAAGTTTTTAATAGCAATTGCATACCCAAGAAAAATAATAGGTTGTATACTAATAAGTATGACCTCAAAATTGTGACCAGAGAGAATTCATAACATCAATTTTTACTACCATTGTTTAAATCATCCATTGTTTAAATCAATGTTATCTAAACACTCACTCCAGAATGTCCCATATACAGGATATCCTGCTCACTAAATAAGGAAAAATGTTATTCTTAAACAAGTTGAGCTAAAAATAGCTCATGATAGCTGTGGGGGAGATTTGCAGAGGCAAAAGAAAGCAGTGGGTCAGAGCATGTATTAAAGTTTCTCCACAGTTGGCAGTATTTCATCCATCTGTGTGACTGATCATGCTACAGTACACCAGCCACTGGCAGAGATGAAGGCAGAGCACACCACCTGAGGAGATAGAAGGAAGTGGTAGAAAGACAGAAGGCATGAACAGATATATGATATATATGATATTTGTCTGATGCTTTTATGATCTACCTGAGACACAAGCCTGAGATTTCCTCCCAGCTATCCCAGGTCAGTATCTGCTGAACCAGAGCTGCAGAGCCTACTGCAGGTGCAGGAGGAGGTCTCTGGGGATCCCTTCCCATAGCAGTGCTGTGCAGCTGCCTTTCTACAGCAAGTGGGTTATATCTCCATCTTGTCTGCACTATTGAACAGTCTGTAGCAGAAAAGTATTGATTGCAAAAAATATAAGTCTGAATGCTTGGTCACTAGGCTTCATGTCCCACTAATTACTCAAATTATTTCCTCTGAAAGCAAAGCTACCAGCATATCTCTTCCACAGCCCACTGGATGGTCCAGCCAAGGAGATGCCATGACCAAAATAAGTATCCTTTGCCTGCCATTCCTCTGACTCACAGATTTTATGGGATATTATTAACTAAAATATAAACCAACAGCATCAGACAGACATAAATCCATTTTTTATTGTGGACTAATTAATCTCTGCCAGTCACAGCAGCAGGGGATGGGAAAACAGGAGAGAGTGTCTTGTTACAAAAAACAGCTGAGAGAGCCAAACCTCCAGAGCAGTACATGGACATCAAGGAGTTCAGGGATCAGGGGTGTTACTGCACATTCTCTCTTAAAATATTTTCTGTTTACTAAGTTGGATGTGCTTGCCACCTCTGCCAATCTGTTTGCTCCCTATCAGCAGGGTGTAGCACTTCTTAATCTGAGAGCCTGCAAGCAGACCAGGTTGCTATAAACCACTCACAGCCCAATACAGGATTTCCTTTCTGCAGAAGGATGGCTTCCTGAGTAATTCATATAACAATCTCTTGTCCAAGCCTGTCCTTATCACAAACTGAAATACCCTGGCTCTGTGCTGGTGATCAGTACCAGCTGGTTCATTCTCGTTTGAAAACCCTCAAGGATTACTTTTTTGCATAGGAACTTGTTTGAGCAGGGCATTTGCACTTGCCCATTACATGGTGTTCAGGAAGACACAGCTATGTGTTTCCAGCTAAGCAACAAACCAGGAATGAAATCCCCAGCCCACCTGCATCAGTGTCAGTGGCACACTGAGTTCTGTCTGATGAGCTGTGAGTGTGGCACTCTGCTGTCCCATGGTCTCCATGAAGCTAAAAGTGGCTCATGTTCTGAAGAATTCCAGCTACAGCATCATGAAAAGGAAACATCTTTCAGCGAGGAGAGTGCAAGGACACAACCATCATACAGAAGGGTTATCAGCAGTAATGGGGAATGTTTCTTACATTCAAAGTGGAAACATGAAAACTCTCCAGGTCAAGACTGTAAATCTTGCACTTGCTCTTTAAGTTCAGTTTTTGATGTAATCCACATTTGAATGACAACAGTCACAGCTTCCAGTGCTGTATCTAACCACTCTAGCCAACAAGCCCTGCTAACTCTCCCAGGGCAGCAGAGGAGATGATCATGCTCTGCTGGTGACAAGGCCCTTGTCACCTTCCATGCAGGAGCCCCCTCAGCCCTTCCCTTTCCCCACCACCCCCACGGCTCAGCAGATGTTGTGGGTCTAATTATCTCCACTATGGAATCCTGAAGCTTAAAAAGCATCAGATAGACACAAACCTTGCATTTGCTTGTGTAAAAATAATTTAACAAAAACAGTTTAACTCTGATCTAATTAAACTTTGACGAATTTGTGTCTGCTCAAATGTAACTTTAATCACTGACTGAAACAGTTTAGCTTAATTACACTGAAATGTGTATTTGCACCAGAACTTGCTTAACTAATAAAAAGAGCCCTAATTCACTGATTAAAGCAGAGTATTTTTAGCAAGATTTGTAACAGTTTCATTACACCAGTTTGGGGCTGTTGTGCCATTTCTGTTTTTCACAACCAATGCAAGGGAGCTGGAGAGGAGACACCAGGTTTGTCCCACAGCTCTGTGCTGGTTTCAGCAGGGCTGTGCCAGTGTCACTGGTGGCTTTCCAGGAGCTTTTTCCAGCCAAGACAGCTGCCCCTGTCCCCTCCAGTGACTGTCATTACTGAGTCTTTCTGCTTTGGATTTACGTACCCCATAGCTTGCCATGAAATTACAGAAGGGGTTTTGTGCCTGAAAAATACCCTGCAGCAGCAAGCTACAAAGATGAAGTTTAGGTGCAAAGTGATGAGCTACAGCTCACAGAATCAAAGCGAAGCACACAACAGGGAACAAGCTCTGTTATCGGCTTACAGCCTCAAATAATGAGATGATCCTGCCTCAGCTGACACTCTCCTGATGAGCTTGAGGTGGATCACCCACCCAGGGAAAACGAAGGAAAATACAGCGTGGGAAGAAACCTGAGTGAGGGAGGATCTGTCTGGGGAAACTGGCTTATCAGCACTCAGCAATTAGGGTGGGAAAAGCTGATGCTCTGGCTCACAGCACCTGTTCTGCAGGGCTGGAGGGCACTGGTAGCTCTAAGCAAGCCCTGTCCATGACCCTCACCTTATCCTGCCAAGGACAGAGAGGGGAAAAACCAATGGCTTGAAAGGAAAGTGACCTGCAGAGAAGTCAAACAACCCTAAACTATCAAAGGGGCCAAGCCAGCAGTGTTTCTCACTGCATTCCCAGAGGGATGGGAGCAGAGCTCCTTGGGCTTGGGTAGGTTTCACACCACACCCAAACCCACATATGGAGCCTGGCAGTAATCCCCAGCTGGATTATTTCCATCAGAAAACATCACCCCAGTGGCACCAACCCACACAGGACAGTGTCCAGTTCACTGCTCTGGCCAACCTGATTTGGGTGGAAAGATGCTGGGGCATGCTGCATGTGAAATTTGAAATTAAAACCTTGCAGCACAATTCTTGGTCTAGGAAATGTCTGCACATGAAGTTGTTGTTATCATGGCTAAAAATTAGCCTCAGTCATGTAATCTTCCTGATGCAAAGTAAATTCTTTACCTGCTTGACTGTCCTGTGAGGGGATGAGCATTACAGTGATGGAGCCTCACCAGGAAGGCTAAGTTTGATCTCTTCCCAGCATCTCTCCACTGTGATTTCTCAGGCTGCATCCTTTTAACTAAGATTAAACTTTCCACAGATCGATGCAAAGCAACACAATTACTTCATTTGCAAGGCAGCAAGGGCAGCATATTCCTATCTTTAAGGCCATTCATATGAGCTCATTTAGTGACAGCTATTTTTACATCTGGTGTCATAGGTTTCATTATTACAGCGTCAACCACTTGAACAGAGGTGGAACCATCTTTCATGTTCTACCTTATTCAACTTAAATCTCTTTTTTTTAAGATTTATAATACAGAAGGCATATTTACTCCCTGGAACTGTAAAATGAAAGTTTCTCACATAGATACATATGCAAAGCAAACGCACTGAAACAACAGGAATGGCCCAGGCTCCCCTAAGGGAGACTGGGGTCAAGCACAAATTGCCTTTACAACAAGCTGGTTCATGTTTGAATGTTATTTCTTTACTTCCAGAACACATTCTGTCTTTGGTTCCCTTTGCTATTGCTAAAGTGGTACCTGCAAACAGGGGAGGAGAATGGTGGATGCAAAAGGTTCACTCTCCCTATTGTTTGTGTGAGCAGACACATCCATGACCTGGCTGACCCACCAGTGCAAGGGAGTGGATCCCTCACTGAGGGCTTTACAAACATCTTATCAGCGTTGGGTTCATGTTGCAGTGCCCAGAACCAGCCCCTTCCCTAGCCAGAGGGTCACCAGGGCCCATGGGATCTTTATGGCTGAATGGAAAAGAATATGCTTGCAACTGAAGGAGGACACAAATGTTAAAGTGTGGAACAGTAAAAGACTTGAGCCCATTGTGGCCTCCCTCTTTAGGGACTGTGGTGCTGCAGAGTGTGGTGGTGTCAGCCACCTCTGCAAAAATTTTCCCCAGGGTAGCACAGAAAAGGGATATCCATGGTGGGCAAACAATGAAGAGCATGAACTGAAAAACAAAGAACTGAACCTACCCAAAACCAAGCTTCTGTTCAGATTGCATCTCTTTAAATGACACAACACTGTCCTCATATTAATGTGTTTTTCCCTCCATCTCTCTGCTCTGCCTGCTGCCCCAGCATGACAGATGACAGAGGCTTGGAGAGAGCTGCCTCAGGCTGCATGAATTTCAAGCTCTCTCCGAGAGCACTTTGATATTGGAAGTTATACACTTGAAATTTCCATACCTTGTGCTCTGCTGTGGTTACAGCATTTCTGGGATCTGCTCTAAGGGAAGCTTCAACAGCTCATCTCTGTGGGAAGACTTTTAGTTATTTAAGAAGTTTGAAATACTAAGGGTAAGCATCTGAACTTGCTAAAATATTTCAGTTCACACAATTTCAGCACTTTAGCCTTTGGCTCTGGAATAAATAATAAACCCTCTTCCTAGATCAATTTTTTGTCAGGTTTATGAATTATAGGCCAAATAAATGTATTTTAAATATCACTCCTAAATATATTAGAGAACAATGAATTATTCATGATGATTGAGTGCTTCATTGAATTTATTTCCCTTGATTTAGCTCCCCAAGTAGATGAATATTACAAAAAATAGGTATGCCCCAAAACAGCCAGGCAACAAATCCATTTACAACCTCTCCACTGATCAAAGATAGGGAGCAGAAACATGCATAACTTATATTAATGCTAGTCCTCATCCATCAGCAAAAGGCCAGGCACCCAGCTCAAAACACACCTGAACATAAGAGGCCTCACTATGTGGAAGCCCAGTGGCAGACACGTCCCCTCCTGGCCTCCAGCCATGCTTGCAGGTCATGGGGACAGCATGAAACCACCTCTCCTCTGCTCCAGGAAAACCCAGCTCCTGCTCAGCAGTGCAAGCTCACCCTTTGTCACCAGCTCACCAAGTCCAGGTCAGACATAAATACACCTGTGTGCTCTCTGCATGTTGCAAGAGCCAGTGGAGAGCACCCAGCAGTCCTGAAGATGGGGACAGTAAAAGGCTCCAACTACAGCGTGTTCCAGCCACCACCTGTCCCCTTGCAGCTCTCCAGGTGCAGCTGAGTGCACCCCAAACGTGGCTCAGGCCATAGCAGCACTTATCTCTGGGACCAGGCTCTGAGTGAAAGGCACTTGAGTCAGCAGAGACACAGGATAAAGAAGCACACATTGATATGGATTTGCACAGATATTTCCTCCCACCCATCAATAATGACAGTCAATTGTCATGATAATGCTTCCACATGTAATTAGTTACCTTTGGAGCAGACTTTGATTGTGTGTGTAGCTCCCTGAAGCAAGGCATTGCTGGGTAAGGGGCACAGCTGGACTTGCCATTGACCACATGATTCAAATAAGCAACACCTTATAAAATTAGTTTAGAAGCCAAGGAAAGCAAAGTCCACAGAAAAAATCAGACCAAACTTATGTTCAAGAATGCAAAGAAAAATTAAACACCTAAAATTCATTTAAGAAGTTGTTTGATTTAAGGCAAATACAGATGAGTAGTGGCTATGACTTCTGAAACCTCAGAGCATGCAAGTGTAAATACAGAGGTGGTAAGTAAGGGCATGGGTGTAGCTCCAGAGACCAAATGGACTTTGATCCACTTTGGATTCTTTCTTCCTAACAACAAAAACAAAGAAAGCAAACAAAAACAGATACTGAATCAAGTCTGTGCTGGTGTGCTGCAGCAATTTGAGATCAGTGACTGGCTGTATGAGAAACAGATTAATATCTTGGTATGTGAGAGAACCCAGGAATGAGTAAGTGTTGCCTAAGATGAATAGGGTGAACATTGAGTTAGAGCAGAGTATGGCATAATAATTGCCAGATGCAGGAAAATTTATCATTGGTTTTACAATGTGGATGAATATTCTCTAGGAAATCTCCTCTGCAAACTTCTTTTGGTTTTATGCAGTTTTCCTAACACATGCAGGTCATATGTGTAATCTGTTCTATTAGTTTCTCATGGCTGTGATAATAAGGCTGTTTGGGGTTAGGTTTTTTGAGGTTTTTTTTAGTACATCAGAAAGATGAATGTGTTGAGAGTTCTGCTGATTATTCCTAACTTACTACAGGTCAGTACAAGATGACACATGGAGGGTGTGTCGCAACACATCATCTAAAAGCAAAGGATGTAGCAGTATCACATGTATTTTGTTAAGTGTAGGTAGATAAAAAAAGGGAAGAATATAACCATGAATTTTCTTGTTAGTTGGAAAGTCATTGAAAACAACACACAGGGCTTTCACTACTGGGTCTGGTGAGTTTTTTCTGATTGAATACCAAGTCTGTGGAGAACGATGAGTCAGTTGGAAAGCAAGAATGAGCTACCAGGTCACTCCAAAGCAGTAGCTTCATGTAAGTATTTTTATCCCAGGAGTTTGCAACATCATATCCAAGCAATGTATCAGATGAGTCCAGGTAGCTGCTTCAGCAGCTGTGAACTGCCAGCAATACAAGCTGAAAACCAGGCCATACTTTCTCTGCCCTATTCATGGAAAAACCTCAAATGGACCAGCAATCCACAGGAAAGCTTCAAGAATTCAAATTCACACCTTATCAGGGTAAATCCTCCTGCTGGTCATCAGCCTGAAACATCCAGTGAGCATTGGAATTCGTGTCACATCTGCTGGAGAGGACCATATGTTCCAGCTTATGCTGAACTAGTGCTCTGTGCTGCGAGTCTTTGCTTTTATGACAAATGATAAGCAAACACAGCCAGCTCTAGAGTCTGTATATAAACACATGTATCTGTCATCTTCCTCTGCAAGGCTTGGCTCCCTGAGAAGGCAGAACTGATTCTCATGCATTATCCCTCTAAGCATATGCCCCATGTCTTACAAGATTCTCACATTTTGTGTAAACAATAACACTTGTGTCACTTAAAATTGAGACATAATTATTTCTCATTAGCAAGTACTGCTGTGATATTTGGGTGGGAGGAATTGAAAAGCGGACAGTTATTAATAAAAAAAACAACAACCCATTTCAACTATGTCTAAAGTCTTCTTTCAACCACCTTCAAAGTATTCAAGTAAATAGCATTTTTCCTGCCAAAGTCAGACAATGAGAGCTGACAAGATGAGATGTGGAAGACAGCTCCTCATCTGTCACTAGCAGTTACCTTTCCAGGTCAGGGCTGGAATCAAGCCATTAAGCTACACTTGCAGAATAATCTCTCCAGTCATTTTAAATCCTGCTGCTGTTCTTTTGCTGGATAAAACCCAGCTTAGAAGAAGCAAGGTCAGCACATTTTCACATACCAGGAGTGCTGTATGGTTAGGACAATAATACAGCCACAAGGGAGATTTAGCTCCTCTCAAACTGTATTTCCAGAGTATGGAGCATGGCTGTGCCCCACAGGAGGGAGGAAACAGTCTATCATCAGCAAGATGAGACACAGCCCTAAATTAGACATAGGCTACTGCTTAAAAAGGAAGTTCACTTTAATGCAGATAGCAACAAAGATCAACAGGACTGAGTCATCTGCCTTGACACTGCATGTCTGTCTGCACCTATGAGCAAAGGCTTTTCACTCCACTAAATGTTTTATTCATTTATACAGTTAGCAAACTCTGACTATACAGGTGCCCTCAAGCCACATGCTTGGGATTAATTCTTGACAACTTGCTAAAATACTGCTGGCAGAGCTTGTCTTCAAAACGAACTGCAAGAATATTCAAATCCCCCTCACCCACTGCTGCCTCTGCTCTGACCTGGACAGCCCAGGCAGGTGGCTGGCCAGTAGCCACAGAGAAAACAGAAAAGCACTTTTAGTGCCAGAAATAATCTTTTTAATAATAGTCCAGAAAAAGTATTTTAAATATGAAAAACACCCACTGTATGTATGACTTGCTGTCATTAATATCTTGGCCTACACATGTCCACCCGTACCATAAAAATCAATAAATCCATCTGTCCTAGGCACAAGTAACACTGAACAACAAATCACTGCAAGGAAAGAAGACATGTGAAGCCTGAAGTCTTAAGCAGACAATGAGATTGTTAAGGTGGTCATTGGATGCATCCCTTCCTTTCCTCTGTGCCAGTTCAGGAACCAGGCATTGCAAGGACAGTTAATGTGAATGATCTAATAGTTGCCTAAAACTACTCAAAGGGTATTTACCAAGACAGTGGAGGCAAACTCTTCATCATGCTACATGACATAACAAGCAGCAGCAGTGACAGTCTTGGAAGGTTCAGATAGATACCAGAAAAAAAAAGTACCAGTGGTAGGGTAATGCAGGACCAGACCAGGCTGCCCATAGATGCTGTGAAATTTCTGTCCTTGGACATTTTCATCACCTGTCTGGAAAAATTCATGGTTGACCTGCTTTAGTGCTGGCCACAGCCCTGCTTCCAGCAGGAGGTTGGACAAGATGACCTCCAGAGCTCCTTTCCAAGTAACACTGCTTGACTCCTGGGCTTCCATCAGAACATCATTTACTCCCAGCTAAGAACAAGCACAAGTAAAGGAGTGCCATGGCCAGAGTTTGTGAGACAAAGACCTTCAGAATTAAAAACCCCCCATTTTTTAAAATATCAGCATAGATTTATTAATCTGCATCCTAACATAATGAAACACTGCTGTTGCCATAAGGTGCATTTCTGGACACAGAGGTACCAACCCCTGCTCTGCAAAACTGTAGCATAAGGTGGTACTTCACAAAAACACCTGAAGTGAGCAGGAGACTGCATTTATTGAAAGCACCTAACAACAACTGAAATTTTCATTCTAACACAGTCAAGCTTTTAGAAATACATTACCCACTGAATCTGAACTTTTAATTAGTATACTCAACATTAGATTAGCCCCACAACTCTAAAAAAAGAGTATCAACAAGCTCCAACAGCTAAGTTCTGCCACTCTGAAGTACAACTGAAAAGCTGGTGTTCTAAATCCATTCAGATTTTTCATGTCAGACACAATGAAAACTGAAGTAACAAATAGAAAAATGGTAGTACCTTTAAACAATCTCCTCCCTTATAACACACATTCCTCCTTTAAATTGGCCAATATTTTTGCCTTAGCTCTTTAAGCCTCCCAAGCTAAAAAATATGTGCAGAACTCAATGCAAGTGACATGCCACAACTTCAAAGCTAGTGACAAAAAATGACTGCCATTTGCAATTGTCTTCCCTAAAGTCAAGTTACAAGGCAGATGCATACAGATTAAATAACTCCTGTAATACTAAGAACAAATAGAGATGTACAATCCATGTCATCCCTGTATGGCACATCCTCAGCTGATCACAAGCCTAGCTCTGTGTGCTCAAGTGAGCCACACAGATTTACTCCAGACAAAAATGAAGCCCAAGACAGACAATGATTTAGCTCTCTGCCAAACAATCCTATGAATCTCATTTTACATAATTTGCATCATAAATCACAGAATCATAGAGTGGTTTGGGTTGGGTTGGAAGGGACCTTAAAGCTCATCTCATTCCACAGCCCTCTGCCATGGGCAGGGACACCTTCCACTAGCCCTGTCCCCAACCTGGCCTTGGACACCCCCAGGGATGGAGCAGCCACAGCTTCTGTGGAAACCTGTGCCAGGGCCTCATCACCCTCACAGTGAGGAATTTCCTTCTTCTACCTAATCTAAACCTGCCCCCTATCAACATAAAGCCATAAACCTTTGTCCTATCACTACATGCCCTTGACAAAAGTCCTTTCAGCTTGTGTCAGCATCACCTTGTTAATCCTAGCCACGGGGATTTGATTTCTGCCTGGCTGCTGCTGAAACGTGTCCTGGCACAGCCAGAGCTGCACATCTAAGGCATCACACGGGCCTTCTGCAGTGCCTACAGACAGTGCAGAGCTGCTGCTCCAGGAGCAGCCCCAGACTGCACCATCTGACCGTGTCACTCCCCTCCAAACACCATCATTACCTTTATCTCTGACTCAGAGCAGCTTTGGAGAAGAGGGGCCAGGCTGTCCCCAGCACTGACTGCAGATGAAACCAGCAAGAGGTGAGATGCTGTTCAAAGAGCAGGTAACAGCCTTATAGCCCTGCACACACACAGATGGGTACCTGCTGCTCCTCCTCACTGAGAAATAGAACTGCTTCTGCAGGAGAAAATTAGGATCAAGCCCTGGTTTATCACAAGAGCTACAAAAGACCTCATGACTATGAGGGGAAGGGTTTCATCCCACTGCATACTATAAAACCCAAATTATGTGTGTATTTTATCATTTACAAGGAAGACACAGAACTCAAAGGCACAGTGAAGACACTCATCTTCCCCACTCCCTGCTCTGAAAACGCAGCATTTCACAGTCTCTCTCTGATCCAAGCTTCCCTTCCTCTGTAAACACGAGCAGAGTTCATTGAGGATCACTATGATAACAGATTTGTATAAGTTATATACTTTGGCCTCTGCCTGCCATTAACCCCTGCTGGGATGGCTGGTGTTACTCAGCTTACTTCTGCCTCAACATAAAAAAGTAACTACAGCCTTGCAGCTGCTGTACAATAGAATTGTATGGCACTAAGCACCTCTTGTGCATTTGTAACCTTTTGCCACTTTTTCTAGTCTTTCAAAATCTGAAACAGGTTTTTAAACAAAAAAAAAAGCCCCCTTTCAATGAGAAAAATGAAAAGCAGCTCCATTTTCTAGGTAAAACAACAGCAAAAAAGAGTAAACTGCCAGTGAGCAGGAAAATGCACAAGATTTGGAAGTGGCAGAACAACTGACCCTCACTTTAGTGGATGGGTAGAAATCTGCTGCTCCATTAAAGAAAAAATCCTTCTCAAGAGCATAAAGCAGATTTGATCTTTCAACTCACATTTCATGCTTGCAGCTGGAGACAGTGCTACTGTCTGACACCCTTCTCAAATGTGCAGGATGTGTTCAGCTGCTGAGGACAAAGAACTCTCTATGAGCACTTTCAATTACAGCAGATATGACCAAACACAGGCCTCACATGGCAATTTTTTGGTATTTGATGCTCCCAGCCCTCGGCCAAACAAAATACATTTAACATGAGATTTGTCTCTTAAAATGTATCGCCCCAAGTGAGCAGTGTGTCATGGTCTCAGGGGCCACCCACATCTTGGACAATCATGTGAACATGTCTCTCTGTCACTGTCACATGCCAATGCCACCAGTGCTGAACACCACCACAGACATCTTCAGAGAATCTGCAACCACAGCCTTGGAGAATCCAAGGCTTCAGCTGAGTATACCAGCTCTCTAGGAAACCCTCACAGATGCCTTGTCCAGCTTTCAACCTTGATGTAATGGCTAAAAGACCAGGAATTGTCTGACTCAGTTTCCAGTTTGTCACAAGACCATTGTATGTATGGGTATGAAGTGTGCAGCTTTGAGTCAAAATACACCATGCCCTGCCCTCCCTCCCCTGCAAAAATGGACTTAGAAAAGAAGCCATTCCCTGCTGCCCCTGGGATGAAAGACTTTACAATGGACTATTCATCAAACAATCTTTTTTCCTTCTTTTATGCACTTATTAAAGCCTGTGACTTACACAACTGCACTGCACAGGCTTCCAGCACCACTTGTTGCCCCTCTAACCACTTGAGCTAACCATTTTTTTGTGCTGATTCCTCTCTTCTTCAAACTACCTAGGAATTTTCCACATACAAATTGAATACTTTAGAGAAATTAAGGCAAGAAATCTGCTAGATATGAGTTTTGCTCAGAGAATTGGTCAAATTAGGGAAGATATTGCATTAGTAGAATAGGATGGATCTTTAGTAAATTTGAGTTTTCATGCACACTGCTCACAACTGTCTGGGGCTGAGGCAAGTAAAATGAGACTCCCTTAGAGTTATCTGCTGATTACACAGTCCCTGAGAATCTGTGATTTAGCTTTGAGTTTGTCAAGTTATTCCAGTGGGTGTGCAAACCAGTCAGACAGAGAACTAAATGCTACTTTGACTGAACAAAGTAAATAACATCAGTAGTTTGAGTCTAACAAGGTGACACTTGCAACAGTTTGAGAGATATTAATTTTAAAGACCATACAAAGTGACAGCCATAACAAAATCACACAGAATAGAGTTTCTCTATATTAAGATTTAACCTTCTGCCTAAGCTCCTTCACCAAAAAAAGGGTAAATAATCCTCTTTAAGAAGCCTTTAATGTAAAATTACATACCACTCAGTACCTACAAACACTAACAGAGCTACTGAAGAAGGCAAGCTCAGATGTACCTAGATTAAATGCTGTCTGAAGCAAAGTAAAATAAGCTTGAAAGCTCTAACAGAATATTGAATGCAATTCCACAGTGCTCCAAGCTGCTCTCTCCACCTGCTTTACGGCAGGGATCAATTCCTTACATGGTCAGGTTAAAGAAAAATGCAAACCAAACCAACCCAAGAAAATACAAAACAAAACCCCCACCACAACAACAAAAAAAAACCCCACAGTAAGTAAAATTCTGCTTAAAGAATTTGGAACTGTACTTGATAAAAAGCACACCCCAAAACAAAAAGAAGTCTTTAAGTAAAACTTATCTTATAATACTAATTTTTATTTAAGATGGACTGAAAATAAATACTTACTATTGCTTCACTCACCCTGAAAACAACTAGTATTAACTATTTTAAAATTATTTGCCCCAGCTTATTTCAAGTACACATAAATTTGAAGGCAACAGAGAATATATTTATAATTTTTGTGTGTGCATCCATACACAAATGTTGTATATATAAACCATGTATATACATATTTTGCTGCCACCTTGTGAACAGTCTCTGAATAGGGAGGTTTAGTTCACACAGATTCAATTCTGCCAACTTTATTCACATTTAGGTCAACTGACTTTAATATAGACTTTTAAATGGGGACTTAATGTTACAAAGGATGGTTGAATCAAGTGCTTAGTGCAGAAAAATTTAAAAAGTGGAATAAAATAGCCGAGTCTTCCACAATTTCCATACACTTTTGTGTCACAGTTTATTGCCACAATTATTATGGAAAATATAACTAAATTCTTTCTGATAAAAATATTGCAGCTTTGCATCCAAGTTGTATGGCTGTCTTCAAAACAGAATAAGCTGGTGTCTGCAAAAAGAATAAAAGATTAAATACATCTACTGAAGTGTTTTGCTTGAACCAGATTGTGATAAGGAATAGTAAGCACTATTTAAAAAAAAATCCAAGTAAAAACACACACACACCCACCCCAATAAAACCTCACCTGTATATGCAGTCTAATCTATCTTAGAAAAAAACTAAATTAACATTTATCAACTTTTCAGAATATTTCTATTTCTCCACAAATGTAAGTCAAAAGAAAAAATAGGAGAGAAATCACACATTTGCCATAGAGTATCCAAGGGAGCCCAGAATTTAGTTCAGTATTTCACACTTCCTAATAAGGTGATGCCTCCAGTTCCCAGCAATGTATGGATAGCACTAATTAGCCTTTATCTTCAAAAATATTTAGTTTAAACTGAAGATAAAAGAAAATCTAAAAATTTGCAGAGGACATCTCTTAGAAAAAAATCAAAACGTTTTAACATGTTGACATGAATTTCAACAGATTGAGTTCTGTTCTAGAAAAATGAAAGTTATAACATGCAGGACATTTTTATGTGTATCTTTAGGAAAGAGTATCAAGAGCCTTATTTTGTGCTTCTCAAAGAACCACATCCCAGTCTCAAGTAAGGAAGGTAAGAGCAGCACATTTATATCCTCATTGACAGCATCCATTAGTCAAGATTCTACTTACAGCTTCTGCATCATGCTCAAGCCCAATGTCGTGGTGCTCCTGCTCATCATCCCGGAATTGCTTTATTACCTTTAAAAACAGCAGTTACTGAGCCTACTTTGCAGAGAAATCAAGGCAGCCAGTACACAAAACTAGATGCTGTTGTCCATTGTGTGCACCGTGGCAAGCCAGGGTCTCTCAAAAACTTCTCAAAGATCTGAACCTCCAATTCAGCAAGAAATGAATTATTTACAGCATTCCCCTAACCTAAAATTCTTCTAGTGGTCTCCAAAGAAGTCTTTAAGTTCAAGCTGCTGTTTAATTAATATATCATTATCTTTTTCATTGTTTCAAAAAAACCCTATTGTCATAGGAACTTTTAACACTGACTAGTTTCACACCCCCACGTTATTCTGACAATTTGCATAAAGGAGTTAAGGCCCCTGCAATCAGTAAGGGCTGTTCCCTGTGAGCTAACCAAGCTTTTGTCCATTCTAGTATACTCTAAAGAACAATTGTTTGTCTCCTAATTTTTCTGGGACAAAAAGGCTGAGAGTATTTTTTCCTGAGATGCCTGCAGCTGACCAGGATTACTTAATGAAGAGCTCAGCACTTACAGGAATCTGGGCACTGTCCCTGCCCAACAGATTTGCATTGCTTTTGGTGTCCTCACTAGTTCTCCTCATATTGGCACAGTGAATAAACTCACTGCCTGGATTTTTCTCTTTACTTTGTGCCATCTCTATTTATTTCATGAAATCATTATCTTCAGGAGTGTTATTTCCCTGGTGCACCTCAACACAACCCCAGTTACTTCAGATACAATTTCTGTAACAATAGGATACATTGGAATAATCAGATTTTGCTACATGTTACATTATGCACTATTGAACACACTGGTAGCCAGCAAGGCTGGGAATGAACCAGTTCCACATGCTGCCTGTGGAAACAGCTCAATTCCCACAACCACCTTACAGCAATGTGCCCCAGTTTGATGCCTAAAAGGTCTGGGAAATTATTTTCTCACAGAGCTGACAAACATCAGCACCTTACACACTCAGAGCATCCAGGACTAGAACATGAACAGGGTGCTGGCTGACAGCAGTGCCAGGAGAGCAAACCCCACCCGGTGTATCAAACACAACAGGGGCAGAGGGGCTGGAGAGGGGGTCATCTCAAGCTCACCCTGAGCTCTGTGAGTAGCTCTGGGCCCTACAGGTTAAGGAACATGTGGAGGTACTTGAATGCCTTCAGAGGGCAACACAGCTACTGTGCAATCAATATTTTCTCCTTTTTCCTCCTGTTTCCCTTCTAGACCCTTCCTTTCAATTAAAATTAATCAAACTTAAAGCATAATTCTCCCACTTGAAAAGGAAACACTGTATTACTGAAAGCATGCTGAAGATAATCTGTGTTTTAATTTTGGTGCTTGATCCATTTAGTGCTGGTGAAGGAAAAAGCATCCTTTTATTTTATTAGTTTCTGTTGACTTCAGCATTCTGAGTGACAGAACAAAAAGATCCACTGTAAATTCTAAAAGCATATTATTTTTGAAAGACTAAATCACATCAGATAATTCAATCAATTTGTAAAACTACTTTTAAGTCATGGTTAAATACCAGCAACAGTTCTTTGTATTTTTCTGGATCCTCTTCTATTAGAGTTCGGATCTGGTTGTTGTAGTGCTCTGATATACTCTCTTCCACGGCCACTGTGCAAGCCATTGCACCTTTCTTTCCAAGTAAAGCACTTCCAGCCCCTGGGATTGGAGTACCAGACACGTGAATACAATTAAATCTGAAGCAAAACAAATAATTTAACACAATTGAAGACTTCACAAAACAACAAAAAGAGGAATTATACAAACTCACCTAAAACAAAACCTGCTACGTTCCAGAAAGGCAATAAAACAGTAGGTCGGACTCTATATGCAACCATGAGCTCATTGAATTTTTTCAGGTGGTCTTTTTCTTGATCCCACATTTGCTGCAAAAGAACCAGATCACAGAGAAGCATAAAACCACAGGAGACAAACATTTCCAATAAAACTAAAACAACCAAAACAGTTCACACCACGTATGCTGTGATAGCTGAGGCAATACTGTAACACTAACATCACAGGGAAGAAACGGTGCAGAAAGAAATGGATCCTTATAAAAAGGACAGACGAGGACAGTTATAAGAAGGTAACATAAAAACATTTACAAAATAGAACACTACAGTAAATGTAGAATTGGTAACTCCCTTACCCCACCACTCTTTTTAAACCCGCACGTTTGGAAGTGCTTAGGAAAAAATGGACAATAACCCTGCCGTGAAGGCTACGATCTTTGACCGACACGCGGCCGCTGTGAAGCCAAGGCGAATTCAGGAGAAGCAGGGGGGTCGCTGCCAGGAGCGCTCACCTGGATGACGGGTCCCACGCTCGACCTGCCCAGCACGGCCATCTGCCCCGCATAGATGCGGTTCGCCCCGTACTCCCCGGCATGGTCCACGCGGATGATGCGGTCTATGACGGGCTTGTTGATGCCCTCCCGCGCCACCCGCGTGCTGCACAGCCTGAGGGAAGCCTCCCCGCCGGGCACAGGCCGCAGACCTGCCGGAGAGACAAAGGTGACGCGAGCTCCGCCGCCGCCCGGTCCCCGTCCGGGACGGGAGGGTGGACGCTCCCACCCGCGGAGCCGAGCGGTCTGAGGCGGCCCCTAGCGGCGGCGCGGGGGCCCGAGGGGCGGGCAGGGAGCGGAGCCGAGCCCGTACCCGGCCCGCAGCGGAGGGGCCGGCGCTGCAACAGCGAACACCGCACAACCGGGCCCGCGGCCGCCGCCATCCCGCTGAACAGGACATCCGTCATCACCGCGCGCACCCTCCCGCCATTCCGATTGGCCCCGCGCCGCCGCCGCACTGACCGGCGCAGCTGCCAATCAAAGCCCGCGTCCTGGTTGCCATAGGAACGAGGGCGGCCCCTGGCGGGCGAGGCGGGAACTGCGGCGGGAGCGCTGAGGGCGAGCGGAGGCGGCCCCGGCCCGGCCCCACAGCAGCGAACGCGTCAGGCCGTGCCGTAAACAAAATAGCGTTTATTGCTCGTTCATTTCGTTCAGATGGACACACAAAACCTTCCAAAGCATCATATCAAAAGGATAGTGTCTCACATTAACTAAGAACGGACTAAGGCAGATTTCAAACAATAAACGCAGTTTTGTACAGAAAATTCTTAAGCACAATCTTTAAATAAAGGACTCTAGTAGCCTACAGGAACACAAGGCTCTCTGAGACACATGGCCCCAGCAGTTCAGGTAAGAGAGAGGAAATGTGAAATTAAAGCGTACTGACACACAGTATTACGAACCAATAATTTAACTCTCAATATTCACATTGTAGAACTGATAGAACAGTAGTCAAAATGTTCATACAAGAATAAAACACAAATAATAATGACTTACAACATTAAAAAAAAAAAAGAAAAGAAAGGCTCCTCCACAGCAGCAAGGCTGGTGCCCCAGCATTGCTGTGCCTGTTGGCTTTTTCCTACCCAGAGTGTTTATTCAGAGCTCTTTTATCAGCTTGTTTTCTCTGAAGCATTTTGTGACCAGTTATCCAGTGCTCAACTGCTCTTGCTGCTTCAGAGCAGCATAAATAGCAAACCCTCACCTCTCAAAATATTTAGAAAACTGATCTCAAACCCATGACATATTTTCTTTTCCTATGCACTATTTAAAAATGCTTCCACACATACTTATTTTTAAAACCAAAACAAATGAAAGGCCTTGAAAACATGTAAAACCATACCTTTCCCGTCTCTCGTGATTCTTACAGCATAATTTGTAAAAACAGTACAAAAGAGTTTCAGTTCTGATCATATTTTACCCAAACTCCCTGAAAAAATAGGGATGTAAAAAATCCTAACAACGCTGAAGCTGTATCAGCGTTAAAGTATCCTTTTTTGAACAGCTCTAACACAGTATAAATTAGCTGAATTTCCAAGTTTTGGAAACTTTAAGCCCCACTAACTTAAACAAGAAAGACTCAGACCACAAGCACCCATTCCACAGTCCCAGGGTGCCAGTCAGCTGCTCAGTTTTTAGAAGCTGCAAATGTTTCTGCTGTTATCTTGTTGTTCTGGGAATTTAAGGAAGTCAAGTTCTTCTGGCTTGCGTGGTTTTCAAGGATACTTCTGAGCTTCTTCTATCTTCCTGATCAGGAACACCTTGTCACGACTCGTCTGGAAAGACAGAATAAGTATGATCCACATGAGCAGTGTTAATATAAGTCATCTACAACAGCTCATTTCTTCATTAGAAATAGGTGCCCTCACCACATTGTACTCCCCCAGCACACTCCTGACTGCCTGAACAATTTCAAGTTTACAGTGGCCTTGACTTAATTTATCTCACCTCAGCTCACACTTTAACAGTTGTGCATTGAGCTTAGTAAAAACATCTCACACACCTCAAAATTTAAAACCATGCTTCCAGGAAGCTGAACAAGAGCAAGCAAACAAAAACAAAAAGCACGAAAAAGAATTTCAGAATTAGCAGCTGATTTGTGAACCCTTCAAAAAGCAGGAAGGCTTTTGTTCCTAAATTCCTCACTCCTCAAAAATCTTCCCCCAGCAGTGTTTTTCTGCACACAGGTTGTTAAATGCCATATCTAAAGGAAGAACATACCAAGAAATGCACTATTTCATAAGAAAGTGAGAAATCTCACTATTGAGGCTGAGTTCTGCTTCCAGCAGCTTGTCAGATCACAGCACACAAATGCAGCCAAACCTGGCAGTGGCTTTTGATGGCCACAAAGCAGCATTTCTGCACTGGCACCCTTCTCCAAAGGGCTGATTAGTGGTGACTTGTTTCACTTTCAGTACCTGCTCAAGCAGTTCTGGGCTATGCTCAAGAGCAAGACCAGAAAAAATGCAGTAGAAATACAGGCCTGGAGGGAAGAGTAGGGAGTTGGGTGCCTGTTTGTGAGGGCAGAGAAGAAAACAGAAGTAGAGGTCGTGCAAGATGGTAGAGGGCACAGGAAACACAGGATTCAGGTTCTTCTTTGACAGAAAAAAACCCCATGCAGATAAGTGGATTTAAACAAGGCAACAGATGAAAAACAGGGACACAGCTTCTCAGGGACATATCTCTTGCATGTGTGCTGCCTGATATAACCAGACCTTGTTCTAGTTGCAGCTGGAAGAAAATCAACTCCACTGAGAAACACCACAATGCTTTGGCAATTTTTCCTGGGTAATTTGTAAACATCCTTCACTGTCTGTAGCAAACATCAAATACCCAGAGACTACGAAAACCAATATTCCTCTGCATGCTTCATTTCTGTATCTCTAAAGTTCTCTTTTTGTTGTGTCAATAAAGTGTTGGGTCAGATCTTACCAAGACCAGTTGCTCTCTCAGCTGTTCAATCACTCGTTTGTGTGCTTGAGCCAAGGCAATAAAATACAACATAATGATGCTGTAAACAACAAACAAAAAGGGAGGACTTGAGATTTCCAAAGCACATAATAACAAGTTCAGTTCAGGAGAACACATAAACGTGTGTTACAGAAGGAGGGGCAGGATGGAGCCCAAAAGAAGCCACAAGGTTTTTCAAGCATAGAGGCTTTAGAAATCATCAGGTAATAAGGCTCCAAAATTTGCAACCAGTTTAGTTAAACTGAAATTTAAACTAAAAAAAAAACACCTCCATTTAAACTTAAGGAAAAAAACAAAACATTTTTTGTTGGAAGACTGACCAGACACTGGAACAGAGTGTTGTGGAGTCTCCGTATGTCTGGAGATACTGAAAATCTAACTGGGTATGGTTCCTGCTCTACTTAACTCTGATTTGAATAGGAGAGTAGGGTTAGATTCTCTCTACAGGTGACATCCAACCTTAAAAATTCTATGATTCTACATTGAATTTCATCTTACAGAATGACTGTTTTGGGAGTTTTATTTGTTTTTTCAGACAAGGGTTTGTGGATAGGAATTGTGATCACGGGGCTTGCTGTACTAATTTGCAGAGGATTCACAGCTGACATTTCTGAGAAGGACGCTGTTGAGTACGGGATGTGCAAGAGGAAATGGAACAAAGCTGATGAGTGTGAACACATGGGCGAAGACCTAAGGGCTGAGGATTCATATGGGTTTTGATGCTTTTGACTGCAAATGGAAAATCTGGTCTAATATATGTTCAGTATGCATTCACTAAGCAAGGAAATGAAGCTGCGTAAGTGAATCAGGTCTCCACTACTCACCAAAGGATCACAAAAAAAGGAACTGCAAAGGCATCTGATGCCATGCCAAAAAGGATCTGCGGCAGAGGTGTTGGAAATTGAAGTACTGTATCTGGAATAACTTCCCATGAAGTGTTAAAATTCCTGAATGGCCCACATGCCTTGGAAGAGGGGATACTGTCAAAGAAGCAGAATAGAAAGATGTTATACCAAAACGTAAAATAATCCAGCACAAGACCAGCACCCATTTGGGGATTCAATAAAAGTGTTTTATGTTTACAAAACTGTAATTTTTGTTTATATCAACTAAGCTATAAGTTTATGTGTTATACCCTATATATTCTATTAATCATTCTAAAGTTGTGTGTCTGCTTTTACAGAACTGACATCCTTAGCACAAGGGTCAACTTCACAGAACTTCAAATTGTCACTTACTGTGCTATGCTGACTCCCAGAGGGATAAAAGCCAAGAGGAGCCCAATCAACAGCACCACCAGAAAGAAAAAGTTGTAACTTGATGCCCTTACAGGCCTTGCTGCAGGTTTGCATGTGTGTATCAAAACAATCTGAAGAGGCAAGGTGAGTAAAACTGTTACCAGTACATCTGCATAGATAGACACCCAAACATACTTCCCACAGCTACAGAATTTTCCATTCTCAAATGTGCCACCAGCTACCACACAACCACTTCCTTCGATGTGCATGGGCTGAGAAGGGTTAAGACAAGATTGCCTCACATTTTGGTACAAGTCAATATCTCCTAATTTGTGTAAGAATTTGATCTGGAGGACCTCACACACTTGCACAGAGTCAATGGACACAACAATTCAATGTATGATCCATGGCACTGCCATTGGCTTTGTGCCGCACATCTGCACTGGATACATCCCCTATTGCAAGACCTAAAGTATCAGCAAGAACTGGATGCACAGAAGGCGCTGTGTGGTCACTGAGCAAAACTTCTGATAGTCAGAAATCACATGAACATCCAACCCAGCTTGGATTTTCCATTTTGCTCCCAAACTTTTAGCAGTTTTGCAAAATTTTGTCCAAGCTCTAAGCTGTGTTGCTAGTACTCAGTCCTTTATCAACCACATGCTTTTATTACCTTTTTAACATAGAAGATGATGAAATATTTTATAGTTGCTATTGCAGGGAGAAATGGTGAAAAGAAGGTTCCAATCCAGCAAATAGTCTGCCCGTAAATTATTTCCAGGACATTGTCAGAAATTTCAAATTCCTGATATCCAAACCACTGAACCAGCTTGCAAGAGCAGTGAGTAACTAACAACCTGAAACCAAAGAATATTGTTAGTCCCAAATTGAAGTTGTAGAGCCTTGATGCATTCTAACACATTTGAAACACATAGAACTTAGCATTTAAGCATTAGACAACATAACAGAATATGTCTGAAGAAAAAAGCTCTCAAATATTAAAACCTGTACAGACATCTGAATAGCAAATAGGTGCTCAAGCCACCAGAAATATGTTTATGCTTTATTTTAAAACTAGTAATTTGGTTAGAAATATGGGGAATTTAAAAGAAAGAAAATGTGTTTCATATGTCATTTGTAAAAATATGCTCAAAAAGCAGAGATACATACTTTCTAGGGAAGTCCACAAACAGGGCCACAGCAATAATTACAAAAAAATCAAATATCATCAGTTTGTACATTTCTTGCCCAACATCAGATTCCCAGCACTATAAAAACAAGTCAGGATAAACAAGATTAGCAGTCTAAATAAACAAGTGAAAAATCTGTCTATCACAAAAGCAATAACTGTCACAGCATCATGAAGTTCAAATGCTATTAACTCAAATTTCTAAAATATTCAAGTGTTTCAACGTTCCTGAGCCAAGTTTTTCACTTTTTCTTGTTTTTTGTTTTGATTTTGGGGTTTTTCTGTGAGGTGGGGGGGGTGGGGGGTGGTTGGGTGTGTTTGGTTTGGTTTTGGTGGTTGGGGGTTTTTTGTTTGTTGGTTGGGTATTTTTTTTGGTTTTTTGGGGTTTTTTTTGTTTGTTTGGTTGGTTTTTTTTGGTTTTTTTTTGTTTGATTGTTTTTAGGAAAACCCATTTGCCTTAGTGCTGCAAAAGGCAGTAGCACAATATCTCCAAAACACAGCTACCTCAGACAATCCTCATGGAGGACAGAAAGTCTAGGCTAAGGAATTATCTGCCCCTGGACCAATTCTAATTCGAGTTTTAGATGAACAAAGGATACATGTGTAACAACTGTACTGGTTTGCACTGCGCAGTGGGAATCAACACCACGTATAGCATGAACAGCAACCCCAGGACTGATACTGAACACCTCTAGACAAGCAGCTCTCATGGAAAACAAATCTCTGTTCACAAGCTCAGATGATTAATGACCAAGATAAATCTGCTTACAGGAAAGAGTTTGTAATTGTATCCACAGGGCTTACACTTGTCACTGCCACAGTTGGAGATCTGACTCCACAGTGAGAACAAGAGAACACCAATATTGGCCAACCGCACGAAGACACACCTGGAAGAAAGTCAAAACTTAACTTCAAACATGCCAAAAAATTGCCATGTTAACACTTGGCTCCCCTTGTACAGGTGTCCACGGAAGCCTTAGAACAAATAATGGTCATGCAGACCTTTAACAGGGCAGCCAGCCAGATAATAAACACATTTCTTTCCTTAGTAGTAAGTTAAAATTGCTTTTGACCTTCCCAGATTTAGGCTACAGTCCCTTGTTTCTTTTCCCAGTAGCGTTCCTAGAGCAGTCATTTCAGTTGCAGATCTTGATGCTACAATGGGTTGCAATTCCCTCAGGTACAGTTCTGTGTGCAGTATTTCCACGTCATGTGGCTTCAGACATTCTGAGACACTCGGCCAAATCAGAAATACAAAGCATGGACTTGGAGAGTTCAGGTGCTTCAACCCAGATCTTACTGCTTTAAGCAGTCAAACACCAGCTCTTACACTGAAGTATCTTTTTTCCTGAAACTTTTAACTTCTGCCTTGAGCAAAGCTGTGCTTCCAGTCACTGCTGAACACACAAATTTGCTCATTCAGGGAACTGCTGTGCAAAAGCAGTGAGTCCACAGCTCTGCAGCCACAGGTTCTCTACTGACTATTTATTCAGGCTGAAGATGTCCAGACCACACAGCTAAATGGGACCAAGACAAAAACTTGGACACTGAGATGATTGCACTACACTGTCATCAAAACACATTGTTCCCAGCTTTAAAGTTTCCTACTAAACATTGGCCAAACAATGCCTCCTTGGTTTCCAGTGCCAACTTCTCTGCTTTCTGATGTTTCAGTTTACAATATATTTATCCTACCAAGAACAAACTGTTGAAACATCCAAGGCCACAATAAAAACATCTTTACCTCAAGAGTGTCAGTTTGATTTCAAAAGCTGGCGTATAGTCTTCAAATCGAATGAGAAATGAGAAGATCAGAGGACCAATGAAGTTGGCCAGTGTGATCACCATTGAAGGCAAATACTGGACTAAGAGATTAACCTGGGAGTTCGCATTGTTAATGTTCTGCAGAAGAAGAGATGAGAGAAACATAATGCTTAGCGAAACACACCTTCCTGAGTGTACTGTCTCCAGCTACACACCAGCCTGCCTTGTCCAGGATTCAGGCAGCAGCTTTTACTCTCCGGCTTCATCCTCCACTGACATTTGCACCGGGCAATAGGAATCAACACCAGGTGTAACATGAATGGCAAACCCAGGGCTGATTCTGAATACCTCTAGACAAGCAAGTTTCACGGAAAACAAATCTTTATTCTTTATACAAGCCTGGTCACTGCTATCTCTGCAGTTTGCTGCTACACACCCTAGCTTTTTTCCTGCTCTCTTTACCAGGAACTCCCTCCCCCGCTCAAAGCTCCTGTTTAGAGGTTCAACTCATCAAGGTTTGTGTATGACTGTTACTAGCTAGCACCAAGGCTACGTTTTACAACTATTCCAAGTGCAGACACTTTTCAATTTATTCTTTATTCTGGAGCCAAGCAGCTTCCCTGACTTTCCTACCATCCTGACAAGCTCCTCTAACTGCTCATTAAGACAAGGTCAAGATATCAACCCTTCTTCTTAAAGCCCACAGTAAGTGAAGCTGTTCTTGAAGTTGTTCAGTGTTGTGCGGTCCTCTTCTCTGCCCTCAAACAATACTTCTGACATAAAAACTCATTTAGCCCCCATTTCCTGCTTCTGCCTGTGCAATCCTGGCAGTTTACAGAAATTCAGAGTTAGGTCCACCATGAGCACAACTTTCCTTGTGAACAGCTAAGTCCATCACACCAGCAACTTATACAGGGGAGAGAAAAATCGTGGTCCCCCTTTCTACCAGACAAATCGAATCCTGGGGTCCTACAGAGAAGTCAATTATTTCTGTGAGGCTGTCAACAGAATAACCAGAAGCTTGTCTGCTTTGTTCTGCTTCTGAACCACTCTTTCCATCTGCTTATCCTGCTGGAGGTGAAACCCACCCAACCTGATCCTTTCTGCTGATGATGAAAGAACCTTTGCTTCTGAAAACTGCTGTGTTCAAAGCCTTCCTGTTTCCTCACACAGCGGTAACTCAAGCCACAAGACAGATCATAATCTTCACTCTGTCTTCCCCTGAAGTGCATTTTTGCAGTTGACAGTGAACCAAATCATGTGAAACTGATGATGATGAAGTTTGGTTTAAGCAGGTCACTTCTCCCAGGCAGTTCACTGCCCAGACCCAGCAGATCACAGTAAGGTGAGCACAGTTACAAGGGAAGGGTAGTGAGGGCTGCTCTTCTTACCAGCTCCAAGGCACTCCACACTGAAGCCTCTGCAGCAATGGGAGACATTACTGGGGAGGCTTTTTTGGCTCATGGTTCTTGACCTTTCCTGCTCTCATCTACTAAAAAAAATTGCAAGTCTAGAAAGCATTTTCAGATCCCTGCATGAAAAGTGCTATATTAAGATACTTGACTCTTTCACAATAGTTCCTCTTGCTGTAATCACCAGCCTTCACCAAATCTGTCCTAGTGTCATTTCTTATACTCACATTCGAGTTTTCTTGAGAGAAGACAGTTACTCTATAAATAGAGTAAAAACATCCTGATAAAATGGCAATGACAATTATATTTATAAATATTCTCAGAGAATAGATGCGTAGCTTTTCTCCCATTGTCCTCTCAGCTATTTTTTGCTTCAGTTTTTCTTCCTGTAGGTCTGTCTACAAAGGAAAGAAAAAAGAGATGCAGTTTTTGGTGCAGCACACAACACTAAACACCATGTCTTCTACCCCTGAGAAACGCAAATCTGTAGCCTGTTCTACTCCAGCGCCTGCCCAAGTACACAGAACATTTTTTTTCTTTCCTTTGACAGAACAGCTCCATGCAGGGATGGAATCCCCTGTGTGCTCAGCCTCCTCAAGCTGAGGGCTCTGTAGCCAAAGAAAAGTGTCCTGCAATCCTCTTATCTCTACTGTATCAGTAATGCACTTCCTTGAAGACAGACAGTTTGCCTGTTCTTGAGAGAGACTGAGCTCATCTTGATACTAAACTCTGAAATGGGTAAACCAGTCACTCATCTCATTACTTCTGCAGGTAAGTACCCAGCCCTCACTACTATGGCTCAAAATTCCTTTTACTCTTTGTGAAGGAAACTGGGGGATGGCACTGAAAGAAAGAAGTACAATCTTGAGCAGCATGTCAAACTTGGTGTATTTCACCTTAACTGACATGAAAATACATTAACTCCTGTGAAGACAGTTTAACCTGGGAAAACCCACATTAACACCCAAGTGAGTGTATTTTCTGAGGACTTATGTCCATCAAACAGTAATATTAAGGGGCTAGTTCTTCTAAGATGTGTGTTCTGGAGGCAAAAGTGTAGCAAGTGAAGGAGGTTCTGATTCTATGATGAAAAAAGAAGTTCCAGTGAACTTTACTAGAGAAGAAAGCAACTCACTGTGATTTACGAAATCTGTAATTACTTCTTTGTGGTTTGAAGTGGAAGCATCTTCTTAAAGGTAATTTTTTCACTACACAAATCTCTGCTTCCAGTGTACAGAGAACAAAAAGAAGGTCCTTGTTTTACCAAAAGAGTCTTTCAGTCTCTTTTCTGAGCTTTATGATTTGGGAAATCTACAGCTGCATCAGCAGTTTGTATGTGCATGTATGCCAGATACCTAGTGAAAAGCTTTCAGTGTCTTCTTATGGCAACAATACTCTCAAACAGTACAAAGTGCACCATCTGAGTTTTATTTCTCCCCAAACTACTGATTACTGCACTGTACACTTAAACCCCAGGACACTCAAACTGATTCCTGCAGGGTTCTGCCTGTGGCTGGGACAGCTTTTCCTGTTGGACTATGCAGAAACTAACACAGGAAGCAGGACTGGAGTGTGAGGAAGAGGCAGATAAGACAAGCAGCTAACAGGCTGGCATCGGTCCCCAGTGGATGGGGGAAGGGTATAACATTGTGCCTTCTCACTTTGCACACAACTCCAGCTACCTAGAAAGCATGCAAGGGTATGTGGGCTGCACCCTCAAAACAAGCTACTTCAATCTTTCTTAACTTTATTCCCTTATCTGCAAAATTACACATATCTCTTTTTCTGCCATCTTAGCTGTATGAAACCATAATCACGAAAAGAAGTTGCCCACCTGGAGCTCATATTGCAAGCTGCGATGTTTCAGCCGGGCTGCACTTGGATCTGTAATGCAGAAGTCCCAGCCTGCAAAGACTTTGTTACAATAACTCTGAAATGGATCTCCATCATGCACTAAGTTGCGCTTAAAGCCGTCCACAGACCTAGAGAAAAATTCATGGGAAGATGTATTTTATGCACAGGAAAAACACATACAAGCAACCTGGCTGATCAAAGAGTAAATGACCCACTCTGTGAGCAAACTGTCACCTTTGCTTAGTGTCAACCAGTGTCTGGGACACTTTCAGTGTGAAATTCTGCAGCAGCTGACCCTGACTGATACAGGTTATTCCCACCTGCATTTCACCACAGTCACTCCTTCTCACCTCACCCAGACACAGCAAAGGAAACTGAGACACCACAAATAAAACTCCACCAAAATCCCCTAAATAAAATCCTCCAACAAATTCAGTATCATTGAGGGGCTTTTACTTATGTATACATATGAAAAACTGATACTTCAAATTGTTTGCTTTTTCCCAATCACACCAAAGGCTTCTGCGGTACTGCATGGTCGGGCAAAAGATTTCCCATTTCCACATAAACAGCTCCAGAATACAGCATGTTCCCTTCAAGCAGGAATACAATGTAAACTGTGCAACAAGTAACAGTAAAAAAACAACACCAACATCTTTACCTCTTTATTATCCAGAGGAAACTTAAGGCAAGGTAGACAAATGTAGCCAGTAGATACGCAAGAGGCAAGTTGTACTTCTTGACACTGAGCCATGCAGCATCTATTGAGTAATAGCCATAAAACAAACTCGTCACTTCAAGGAATCCCTGTGAAAATGAAGTTGAAATAGAATCTGTAACAGCAGCAACAACCTCCCCATTAAATCCAACCTGGCAATAAGCAATCGTTTTGTAAATTTAAAAGTAGGGCCCCCAGCAAGCTTCAAGTCTGTAGCTTCTAAACACTGCTATTGCCTCTACCAAACTGTAATGCAGGCACTGTGTGCTTAAAATCCCTCCCCTCTCCAATCAGAGCTGTAGGACACAGACACTGGGACCCTACACAGAGAGCACAATAGGCAGTGTGCTCCAGAATAATAAGGGGTAGCAGCTGGGGAGGAGAGGCACAGGCTGCAGCACGTGGCCAACCGGGCCTTGTGGTCACTCAGTAAAAGTCAGTTTGAAAACAGCCTGTCTCAGAGATAACATACCCCACTGATGCATACGCCTTACCATTTCTCAAAATTTTCAATTTTCATTCCAAAATTAGTTTTTTGTGGGTTTTTTTTACATTTTTAATGCTACATGAGACAAAAAAAAATTACTTACAGTGCCACTGAGCAAATCTTTGAGGTAAGTATAGAAGTAAACAAGTCCCTTATTACCACTAGGTTCATAAATTGTGCAGACATCCTCTGTCAAAAAAAAAAAAAAGGCATGAAAAGTCACTCAAATGGTAATGCCCACTGAAAGAAAGATCATGTTAATTCAAACATGCCACATTCTTATAAAAAGGCTTTCCTTTTTTTTCTGGGAGGTGGAGAAGAAGCTGATGGAAACAGGGAATCTTACAACAGCTGTACATAGAGAAGATGTTTACCTATGTTCTTTGGAGAAATGTAAGCAATGGTACTGTTGAATATTCCATATTTATAAATTTTGGTGGGAAGAATAACAACACTGAACATCAGGATAAAAATTATAAAGTTCAGCAGGACCAGAAAGCGCAGGAAGGAGAAGTAGGACTGGATCCCAGTACCAAATTTCCCTGGGAATAAAAGAAACATGTGTCAATAATTAAGATGATAAAACCATTTAAAATACAGCAAGAGCAGATTACAAAATCAGTTTCACTGAACTGAAGTACTTTGAAGTACCACAGACTTATAACAATATAACTGAAATTCAGGTGGACATATTAATAATTTTTTCCAATATATTTCCTTCTACCATAGCATGGATTTTACATTCAGCAATAATAAAGGAAGAAAGTAACTTCTTAAGCACATATAGTTATATCTGAACTATGCTCACACAGGTAAAACTGCCAACAACAGAAGCAACTTTCCAGAGGAGAAATGGACATCAGACAAGAAATACCTTCTATGCTGTGAATATCATGTCGCCAAAGCACCAGGTAAGATGACAAGCCCTTGACTTCACTGGGTGCTTTTTTAAATGATTTACTGCTAGTTCTTCTCTGCTTCCATCTAGATAAATGCTCTGTATTATCCTGCTGAAAGTCCCTAAGAATCAAGAAATACAGTTACTGAGCACAAGAAATAGTTTTTCACTCCACATAACAGGATGGAGCCTGCCCGCAGCCTTCTGGGGGATATCTACAGTAACATCTCCCCGTCTGATCCTGCTGGTAGTGGCAACATCAACTTAATTCAAATAGGGCAAGCTTTCTCATCAAAAACACTCACCTCTCTTGGAGAAAAAATCCCCAAACCAACAATTGAAAACAACAGCTTTTTGAAAAATTTGTTGGAAACTGCCAATTCAATGAATTCAATTAAATATTTTTTGCCAGCATCTCTGGGGATGCACTGTTCTAATAACAAGCTGCAAACAAAAACTGAGAATATGCCACTGTCTGTAATTTTTAACCACTCACTTGTGGATTTTCATACTGTATTAATACATTTGCATTTTAAAATTTGTCGTGTGGTCAGCAACAGCATCAAGTAGAATCCTGACTGACTCAGAGTTTTCATTTTGTTGCTTCTTTTAAGAAACCTTAAACCAGACAAAACTTCACAGACACATTGCTTGAAAATGGACTCGTATACAGCAAATTCTGTTCCAGCCTCTGACACCACAGAAGAAGAGCAGCAGCTAAGTAAGTACCCATGAGGACACGGTGCTGGGGTACCAAGGTTTCAGTTTAAAAAGACTTGTACTCAACCTGACTCATGTGCCCAAGGGATGCACTGCCATGTGTGCTCTGTGTTGCCTGTTTCCACATCCTTCCAGCATTTTGGCAGGAAGTCAAATTAAACCTATATGAACAATCAGACAGGCAGCAAATTACCTCAGCTTTAAGAGCAAATACACCTCCTCTCCAGAGATTTCATTCTGTGGAAACTACAGGCTGCAGTTTGCACCGTTTTAAACTCTGCAGAACTGTCTGGCTCATGTTCGGTTTGCATTTTAAATAGAAGCGTGGGCTGCATATTCATCTGAGTTACAGAAGTTGAGTGTTCAGCTCTCAGGACGTTTATGCCAAGCACTTTGTGCTGGCAGCTGCTGCACAAATGCAGATCACCGATCTGTAGAAGCGCCAAGAAGCCCCACCAGAATTTCTCAGTGCTAACATGTGTAAACAAGCCTGGGACGTTGCAACTCCACTTCTCCCTCCAGTTCCTTTTTCTTTAAGAACTGAACTTTAGATACCAAACTTCAAATAAAAGTTCAAGGTATCAAGCACTTTCCTTTACCGTGACCTAGATCTTCTATTGTTTCCTGTGTATAGGCTATAGGGTTAAATGCTAGGGTCAGGCTGCTTGCCACTGCTCTTGCAATAGAGTAGCTCATAATTATTCTCTCTGGAGTAACAGACATGAATTGTACTCCCACCTCTCTCCTGCTTCATAACTAGAACTACAACGTACCTGATTTAAAGGTGCAGCTGTTCTCTGACAGCGCAAAACCACATCCTGTATCCTCTGTTCTCACAGCAGCTTTCAACCCAGCAGTGACACATGAGACAACCACCACTGAAATCCAGGCGGGGCAAAGCAAGGTCTTTGCAATCCCTCCCTTCGGGGGTTACCACCAGGGGGGCACGAACGCCGCACAGGAAAGAGTCATTTAAAAAGGAATGGAGCGGGGGGAGAAGATAAAAAGAAGCAAAGGTCCTGGGAAGCTTCCTATCCACTGCACAGAGCCACAGCAGAGAGAGAACACTGCATTGTGTTAAGAGCAGCTAAGCACACTCAAGAGCAGCAGCACTCGCATAGCAGCGGCGGGGGTGTTCATACAGATAACTCACAGGGACCCTTGAAGCACAAAACCCTTTGTGAAAAAGAAAAAAAAGCAGCAAAAAATCAAAACGTAAAACAGTGAGAAATATGTTTGTTTGCTACAGGTAATTCTCAGTTTCGACTAATTTCTTCCAATTCAACCTACTTCTGCCCCCAGTCAGCGACTCCCTCGTGCCTGCAAGAGCACTCGGGCACCTTCTTGTCAGAATCACATGCCACAGGGTGAAACAGATACAGCCAAACCCAGTTCTGCTTCAGCTGTCCAGCGCACCTGGGTTGTGTTTAGGAAAAAGTAATTTAAAAACAAACAAGCAAAAAACAAACCAAGGAAGAAAAGAGTGAAGATTAACCTTATTCTCCTCTTCTCCGCCATGCACCGCGGGTGCTCTCTGGCAGGGCGAACAGCCAGTTCGCCTATCTCCTGCAGCAGCTCCCGGGCCGCGGTCCTGCGGCTGCCGGCGGTGCCCAGCGTGGCCGGCCGGTCTCCATGGGTGCCCCCGAGGCGCCTCCGCATCGTCTGGCAGCTGGGCAGCTCCTGCAGGAACCCCACAGGTGCGGCGCCGGGCGGCTCCTCGGTAGGGAGATAGAGCCCTGCGAGGGAGAGACAGGGGCTACAGGTCGGGGGTCACCGCACCAGGGCAGCCGGGCCCCCGCAGCGCCGCTCGCTCCGCTCCGCTCCGCTCCCGTCCCATCCCGCCTCTCCATCCCCCGCCACCTGCGGGGGCCGCCGCCCCGCCTGCCCCGCGTCCTCACCGCCGCTGTCCCGCTGCCAGCCCGGCCCCACGGCAGCCCCCAGCTCGCTCATGTCTGCGGGGGAAGCCGGAGCCTTTTCCGGGCGCGGCGGGGCCGTGGAGCGGTGGCTGCCGGAGCGGGGCAGGCGGGCGGGGTGAGGCTGCCCCGGGGCCGCCTTCCCCCGGGCCACGCCCGCCGGGCAGCCAACAGGATCGCGTCTGGGACAGCAGAGTCTTTCTGTTCCTCTTGCCCCGGGCTGGTTTTTAACTTTCCGTGGAGATACACGGCAAGGTGCAAAGGCTCCTGCCACCAGCCCACCGTCTCCGCTAGTAGGGGCTCACGCTCCCCAGGTGAGGGGCTGGGGGTGTTGTGGCTGCTGAGCATCTCTCACCAACGTTTGGCTTGGAACTAAGTTTTGTTTCAACGTCTTCCGTCTGCATTAACTGCCTGTGCTGGTGTCGGGTGCTGTAAAAACTTACAAATTCCAATACTTGGCCAACTTTCATTGGGTCACGAGCCCAAACTCACAGCTTATTCTATTCTCCAGTGGACCAGGCTGCAGCGGAAACACAGCTTTACTCTTGAATGTGAAAACTTGGTGTGAACTGAAGCAAGTAAAGTCAGTAGATGCTGAATCTTTTTTTCCCCATCTGTGAGCAAGGGTGGGTTTCGTGTGAATTTCTAGTAAACTTCTCAGAGAGACTTATTTCTTGGAACAATTCTGATTCAAATGCCTTTCGTTTGAAAATAATAGCATGTGTGACAAATAAGGAAATGATACCCCTAGAAGTCTCAAAAGCCTTACGTGGTGGAGGAAAAAATAATTTCTACCCTTCCTTACTTTATTCTACTGATAGTTAAAAGATAACCAGCTTTTTCTGAACATTCTTCATGCACTTTCTGCAATAGTTTTAAAAATAAGTCATTACTAGGCTTCAGAATGCTGAATCAGACACAAATGAGCATGCTTCTGTTAGCTGTGTGTCATCAGTTCAGGTATGTGATTTTCAAACTGCTAGCAATAAGAATCTATGTGGGTAATCTGTTTTTATAATAAAACCATAAAAAGTTGTTGATAAAAATAAAAGTTCTCAAAGTAATTTAGATGTACATGTTTGTAATCTGTGTTACCAGCAGAGGTGAAAGGTATATCTTAAGGGGAATTGTTGTGAAATACAGAGACATGGAATTAAAGCACAGCAACTTCCTTATTACACTGAATGACTTAAAAGAAACAAACAAAGAAACACACTATGGAGGTGTTCTTGCCTTCATGCTGGCAGGTTTGTCTTTGGCAATTGGACTTGATCTCAAAAGTTGCTTCCAGCCTTGATGGTTCAATAATTCTCTAACTAATATGGATTTTTAGCTATTTTTTATGAGATCAAGCTGTAACTTGCCCTTATCCTACTATAAGTCACTCTAGAGACAAATTATTTTTTACCCTTCTCCTTTTCACAGATCTCCAGGATGGTTTTTGGCTGGTGGGATTTTTTGTATACCAAAGGCTAATGCTGTGAAAGTGTAGCAGGATCGGGATGCGGTAACAGAGCTGGACACCTCAGTGATATAATTTGCACAGGTGATCGTAGTTCCTTGGTTGAGTGCCACATTTCATGGAATTCATTTGAACAACTCCCAGCTGATCATTCCAAAAAACTCAGTGGATGGAAAATAAAACCCCTCAGCAGCATTCTTGAAAAATCATGTAGTGTTGTTGAGCATTCGTGCTGAGCATGTGATTCATGTACTGGATAAGACTGTGCATTTGTACTCACTGCTACTGATGCTTTGAAGCCACCCAAGCATGGGCTGTCTTTGTGTGGCCCTAAATAGGAATATTTATGGGGTAAAGCTGCCCTGGGATGTCATCTGGGGTGGCAGTTTCACTTTTTATTTACGTTTCTTTTTTTGCCACAAAGAATACAAAGAGGAAAGGTGAATAATACACTCGAGGTTAATTAGACTCTTTCTGAAACTCTGCGTTCTAGAGAAGTATTGTGTTAATGATCCCATGAGAACAAATTTAAATAAAGATTGGAGGAACTAAAACAAGATTGATTTCCTCAGGAATTTTGTGAGAACATTCTCTAATATTATTTTTTTTTCCATTGAGAAAGCTTTTATGACACTTGGAAATGTTTCAGCTAATTTTATGGATCACAGCAATTCCAGGTGGAAAAACAGGAAGACAGACAATCTGAGGGGGAGAGAATGGATCAGAGCACAACAGTCACACTCAGGGAGTGCAGTAAGTTCCACTTGTACACATTTGTCCAATGGTCCTTATCCACAAGATCTCTGTGCTGAGCCAATGTCACATTCTTTTTTTCCCAGGATGCTGGATCCATCTGTCACTTTTAACAACACCATCCATTTCCAGGACAATTTTTCTTTTGTATGGTTCATCTTCCTCATGCCTCAGCTCAAAAATTCTTCTAAGCATGCAGGGAATTTCGGAGTGATTGCTTTAATTTTTGGGGGTATCTCATGTTTGACTACCCAGTGCCTTGTGCTGTGGCCTGTGCATTGTGCAGGCAGCTCTGGGCCAGTACAGGAGATCTGCAGACAGGTCCTCTGCAGCCATGCCAGGAATGTTGCTTTGGGCAAAATGTAATCTTAAAGAAGCATTAGAAAACTTCACTTAAGTCTGTAGAATGTGTCTGGTACAGGATAAACACATTTTACTGAGTTCAGGAGCTAGAAAAGCACTAGTCATTTGTTAAAAGTGATTGTCAACGGTTACACCAGCACAGTTTCTGAACACAGAGCAGATTGATTTATTACCAGTTCCCTGCTGCCATTAATCCAAAGGCTGATGGGGTATTTTTCATTTGTTTGTATTTTTAGTCTTGCTGACCAGAGAAGTTACTCAGGTATAGTTGGTAGAAGTTTTAAGATGTGTGGTTTTCTGGGGAGATAAAATATGCAAAAATGGTGTAACAGGTTATATCAACACAAAAGCAGCTGGGGATCTACAATCTATACAGTATTAACAACAAGGAAAAAGGCAATGAGAATCAGAGCCAGTCCTTTCCTTACCCTGTTTCCTGCTCTGTACCCACCCCAGTGGCAGCTGTTTGGCTCCTCATTCAGTTTGAGGATGCTCCTGCTCCAGAGGAGAGCCTTGGCCTTTGGGAAGGGCCCTGGGAACACCCTGTCAGTGACTGTAGTGTGCTGGGGTATCCCTGAGTCCAGCTGCAGTGGAGTGAGTGAAGGTGAAGCAGGCATCCCTGCTAAGCTGCTCTGGGATAGAAATTCCTGTTAGAGGCACCACCCCAACACTTAGCTGCCTTCTCTGTGTTGCACCCTGCCTGGTGCTCAGCTGGAGCTTTGTCCAGTCTGTAGTTTTTCATACCTCTGCATGAAATGGGAAAAGGAAGGGAAAGGAGAAAGGCAAGAAAAATCGTTATCTCTGTGTCAGACTAAAGGAGAAGTTCCTTCTGGTCCATGCAGAGCTCAGGAAGGGTTGGTATTAAATTCCCTGTCCAGGAACTGCGGATTATGCTCTCTACTCGAGCAAACTAATTTTTCACCCTTAGGAGAGCCTCCTTTTAATTCAAGTAAAAATGTAAGATTGTCCCTTAGCTCTACAAATTATTAATCGAGGGATAAAGGTAATGCGTCCTGTGTCTGAAAACTGTTTGTCTCCTTTTATTGTGAGGTTGCTGCTATCTCAGGCCAAAAGAAGCATGTGTAAGTTCATGGGAGAAGGAGAGCAAATATCTTGGAGCTCAAACAGAAACATAGCAACGTGTCCACGGCAGGTAACAGCAAAGAACTTGCGGGGTTGTTTTTCTGTCTCTTGAGCTGTACAGGCAGGACCTCAGCTCTCCTTTCCGGCGGAATATTTCTGTGCACGGGGACGGGGAAGGGGAAGGGGAGGAGTGGCCATAGCGGCCCCCGACACGGGGATCGTAGGCGGTACCGGGCGGGGCGGGGCTCGGCTCGGCTCCCGGGCACTCAGAGCGGGAGAGCCGCGGCCGGGCAGCCTCTCCCGGCGGCCAGGTAGGGAGCGAGGTAAGCAGCCGCGATGGGCAGCTCCGGGGCTCTGTGTCCCGGCGAGGCTGGGCAGGTGCCTGCCGCTTACAAACGGCTGCTGCTCATTTCGAATGATGGAACCGTAAGGGTCGGACTGCGGGCATGTCAGGGAGGTACTCGGCTTCTGCTCCCTGAAATTCACCTGCCCAGAGCGGTACCCGGAGCCTGGTGTCAGCCCTGCTGCACGAACGGCGCCTCACAGCTTTATCGCCCCCTTAGTCACATCCGAGCTTCCCCTGCCTTTAGCTGGAAGGGCTGGTCCCGTGGGAGAACCAGCCACATTTCCTTGAGGTATTTAGCTAGTGTGTCACTTCTCTCTGAGGTGTGGCACCAGCCTGGCTGGGATCACAGCCTAGAGCGTGACATTTCGCTTTGGTTGCATGTTGGTGTCTGCTAGCTATGCTAGTGAATGGATGTGGCACTGTATTTTCCAGGTAGCAGGCTGTGAGTTTTTTCTGTTACAATAACGGGAATTTGTATTAAATGGGTGGGGAAAATCTCGGGCTTCAGTATTTGTGTTCTTTGTGGTCCTTCACTCTGTCACTCCCTCAAAATACACAGACTTACTATTTCGCCTACAAGGGCTGAATCATTTCTGTGTAGAATACTTAACGTACATCTAAAAGCCTAGTCTTCATGTCCCGGGTTTTATTGCTAAGCCTCTGTCATTACTAATGCCCTGTTAGGAAAGCAAACCTGCAAGCAGTGGCACTGGACGGGAACTGTGCTGATTTCTGCGCCCCCTGAGTGTCACCGCTGGCTCCTCTGCCAGCCCTGCCACCCTCGGCAGCCTGATCCTGCTCTGGGTGGCAGAAGCAGCCAGTCAGTGGCTCCAGAGCCACGTTCAAGGTGTGCTGGTTCAGGTGTGGATGTGTGTTAGACCCTGCCTGTATGACACATCCCTAGGGCAGGATGAGGGTAGCAGCAGGCTGCAGGTACTAAGGAATGGAGTTGAAATGGCACCTATGCTGGGCTGATATGTCAGTACTTTAGCCAAAGCAATTGAACTCTTATTTTTTTTGTAGTTTTGGTTTTAGTCTTTTGGTGCTTTTTTTGTTTCGTTGGTTGTTTTTTCCCCTGAGGTAAGTTGGTCAGAAAGACTTTTTTACCTTGGAAAGTGATAAAGTGCTGAGGTGGTGTGGTATGGCTATATGGGCAGGTATAAGAGGAGCTGGAACTTTACAGTGGTGTCCTCTTCATGTATTGGTGAAAAAGTCTCTAATTGCCACTTGTATAGTCTGTAGGTTGTGTATGTTCATTACAGAATAGACTCTTAACATGCTAATAGGCTACATTGGGTTTTAATGGAGCTGGATTTTGTCAGGGAAAAAAAAGCATTCTGTTTATGTGAAATTATTTGTCAAACAATTTGAAAACTACACATAAGGATTTTGGCAAAACCAGTTCTCTTCTTTTGACTGATTCCCCCTAGCAATGTTCTAGTTTCTTGGTAGTCCCAATATTCTGTCAGATAAACTTTTTGTTTTCCCTCAGGGTCCGTTAAATGCTGCTTGTGTAAATAGTAACAGGACAACAATATCCTAACAGGAAGTTAAGCCGGAAATTACAAACAGAACAATACCCTTTTTCAGTCCAAGATCCTTGAGTGTGTGTAAACCCCTGTTTATTATCCAAAATAATCACGTGTGAAGTCTTCATAAGCTTTTCCACTCAAACTGGTGATTGATACTCCTGTAACTGATACTGCTCATTAAAGTACAATTTGCAGGTTGCAAGTTGAGAGGTATCCATTGCAAGTGCAGAATAAACAGAGCTTTCTTTTAAGTCAGAATTGCTTTAGTAAGCAGTACCTTCTAATAAGCCTGGTGTTGTTGGCTGCCTTTCCACTGAAAGCAGAAAATTAATTCCAACCAGCTACTCAAAACTCACTTCTTTTTCTTGTAAGAAGTTATCTCCTTCATATAGAAGTAGCTGATAGTGTTGGTTAATAGACTTAAAAAACTTGTTTTGCAAGGCAAGATTTAGTCCTGCTAAATACAGAGAACGTGACAGTCTGCAGTTTGGAAACTGAGTCACAAGACTCAATGCACTGATACAAAATGATTCTTGCTTCAGCCCTTTTTTCCCTCTAAGGGTCGGACTATGAGCTAGGTAATATTTTTCAAGGGTTAAAGAAGTAATGTAGAGTTCTGTTTCTTATTCTTGCTAACCTTGTCTCTGTCTGCCAAGTATACTGTTCTTGCTCTTCAGTTCCCACTCTCTAATTTTAATAGTTATATATCTCAGTGCTTATGATTTTCCCAATGAATTAAGTTTGCCCTTTTGATCAGAGTTAGGAGAATAAAAGCAACAAAGCAGCAAACACAGAAATTTGCTTGTAAAGGAACCTTCGGGGAAAGAATCAGATTATCCAAAGTCATTGTCAAGTGTACTTCAGTCCACAGGAATTGTATATCTGTGGGGCCTTTTGGGTGGAGAAGCAGGGATGTGTGTGTTAGATTAGGGAGAGTACAGCGAATTTCAGAGAATTAAGGAAGTATCTGGACTTTCACCCATTCCCTTTATGCAAAAACTCTATGTGCCTACATTAATAACACTTTACTAAAGTGACACTAAAATTTAACTACATATTGTAACAATTTTTTAGATGTTTCTGGAGCATGTTTATAATACAGATTTCTAAACTCAGGTGAAGAAGTAGAAACCTGTCTGGGACATTGCATACACAAAGTAGCTGGCAGTCCTTGCCCAAAAACTTTATCTAAGCAACCACAGGTGATACAAAAGGTTTAACTTGCAAATAAAGTGAGCATGAGGAAAATAATGTCATCTTACTATGTTGTGGGGGAATTACAAGAGAAATGTTAAATAGAAGGGATAAGGTAAAAAAGTGAGTAGGTACAAAAAAATGGATAAAGAGTAAATAAGGAGCAGAGCTCATGATAATGAAGAGCAGCTGGAGGCAGACACTTCTGCTTCTTTCTGTCTGGCTGCTCTCTGTACCCCACTCTTACCAGGAGCAGCTGAGGGATGGGGAGAGTGGGATCTGGATTCTGGTAGGTGCTATTGCACTATAGGAGTAGGAAGTAAATCCATTTGGGCTCCAAATCCAACAAGCTGTTGGGAGAGACAGCAGCATGGTAGCTGTGAGGGGAATGCTGTCACTCTCCCAATTTTTTAATCTCTCACTATGCAGTAGTAAGCAAATGAGTCTCTAGTACTGCCGCATGTCATCTGTCACTGGGAAGATCTCTTGTAGCAGAGACACAATTTAGGTTGCTAAATTGAATTCAAGGTCTAAAACAGCAGAGTTGATGTTGGTTCCTGTAATTGACCCTGCTGACATCAATAAAACCACAATGGGAGGCCTGTAAGAGGTGGTGTTTGTTGGTGCTGGCTGGGTACTTTGGCAAGATGCAGTAAAGATAAGTGGATTTTGCTTCCGTGTATGATTCACGCTGGTTCCATTGCTAACACATCAATTAGAGATGAGATTTTCTCCAGTGTAGTGTTTGATTAGTGTCAATTCACAGGCCCTTTAGATTTTCTGAGAGGATTTCCTGGTCTGTTGCAAAAGTGTTGAAACTGTTGGGACTGAGACAGTGGAAGAGTAGTGATCAGTACTGGAATCCAGCTGCTGATGCAGAATGTAAAACTCCAGCTTGTCTCTCAAACTCACTTTTGGGTTCTAGAAATCAATCTGGTTTATTTTTTTTTCACTGTGAAGATGCGAGGAACATGCTAAACAGGACAGGGATTCATGAATAAAACTTGGATAACAGTGAAGCCCTGCGTAGTGATACCCTACAAAATGAAACTATCTTTATGGAAATAGAGCACATTCAGCCTTCTGAATCACTTCTTCCATGGGTTCTATTCCCTTCATACAACATTATTATCTATGATGCAGTTCTGGAATTCCCTGGTTTTATTCCACTTCAAGATGTGTGCAAATAGGATTTACTTCATGAAATCATTTTTACTGAGGGATTACACGTAAGGAGCTTGAAGGTCAAAGTGGTTTTCCTGAAACTTGATGCCAGGACAAAGTACTATTTTGACAAGACATTCATGTTTGACTTACTATATCCTACATGAGGATTAGTATCTATAGCAGAACATTACCTGCACATGAAGGGATGAAACTAACCTGGAATATTTTGTCAAGGCCACTGATCTGTGACTTGAATGCAGTAATATTTCTGGGAAATGATCCAGAAGTATGAGTCTCCAAGCACTGCCTAGAGTTTCCTGACCTATATCATTACAGGGTTGAACAATTTAAGTGGAAAGCACTCACCCTCCACAGATCTTCTAACTTATTTACATATTAATGATCACTAAACCCACTGATCTTAAACGCTTCTGTACTCCAGAGAAGGTGCACAGGATTTGTTTCAGCAAGATAAGTTGCTTGCTGAAATACAAAAATTTAATCCACAAGCAGACACCACTCTGCAAAGGGAGTATTTGTCGAGATCCTGCTGTCTTTCACAAATATCCTCTGACCTCCAGCAATTTTTTTTTCCTTCTAAATAATTTTTTAAAGGAAAAACTGGGTCTAAATGTCCTATCTTTTCCTGGAGCTATGATTTGTTGCATTCCATCATAGGTTGAAAAGAAGAAGGAGATGGTTTAGTTTGAACATTACCTGCTTTGGGTTCTTTCTAGTGAGCTATGACTGGTCAGAAATGTAATGGCCAGATTTTAGTTTGTCTCAGCATACATGGAAAATTCATTTCAAGTCCTTAAAGCCTGGTGAGTGGAGAAAAAATGATATTTTCAGATGCTGGGTTCAGTGTTCGCCTGTAAGTGTCCCTGTGGATTTTCATAGTGATCCTGGCATTCAGTGTACCATAAGACTCAAAGAAAATAAAGTGGATAATGACAGAGCCAACAGAGAACCTGTCTTGGGCATTTTTGAGTTTTTGAGGAAGCCCTTATGGATTAGCCTCAAGGACTCTCAAATGAATAAGAGAAAGAAATGCTGGATGTGTTTTCCAGCCAGGCTGATCTGTTTCTTCTGTTTGGTTGATGTCAGCACGTTGGCTGATATGGATGGCTGATGCTTGATTTTGATTTTTTTTGACTTTGAAAAGCCCTCAGAAACTAGACACTATATAAATATCCATTTTGAAGATACTTTTAATAAAATTCTTTGCTGCAGTAAATATCACAAATAAAATCCACTGCAAATAAAGAAGTTTGTTGAGACTCTACTGTTGAAAGAGATTCAACTCTGCTTTTCCCAGGAATGGAGCTGAAATAAAAATAGGGTTTGATGGGTTTTGCTGGCTGTGCCCTTTATAGTTTATTTTTTTCCTTCCCTGCTGTGGAATAGCTTGCCAGCTTAGGAAACTTGCAGGGTGCCTTTAAGAACAAATGCTAAAAATAATTTCTTTTTTATTTTGAGTATGATTTTTGATTAATTGCAAAAATTGCCTGTTTAATTTGTATTCTGTTTTTCTAATGTAACATTCCCTTTTTACTGACTCATGAGGACTCCCATTCAATAAATTCTGACTAAGTCTGGCTTGTTTAAGATTCAAATGGGTCAGTCTGTGAGAAATCTAAAACCAGGCCTATTTAAAGGACTGAGGATTAAACCAGTAGAAGAGTCCTCATTAAGAATGAGTCTCTAGATGTTGTCAGCTCTGTACAAAGCCACTGTCCTGCAGGTCCCTTACTCACAACTAAGGCTTAGAGATGTGCTGCTAGCAAGGAAAAGAGAAGGCTTCACCTTTTTAGTTTTGGAAATGTATGATTTTTTTTTTTTTTTGAGAAAATTGGCTCATTTGGCTTTTGCTGTTTAAGGAGGAGAGAGAGGACTTAAATCTTTTTTCTTAATGTTTTGACATGCTTCTAAAGCCTGGCCTCATTAGTGCTAGGAAAACTTCTGACATTGCAGTCTCACAGGCTTGGAGAGACTTAACTATAGAGAAATATGAGTTCCTATTTGACCTGCAACTTCTGGTGGGCCCCGATTTCTCAATGGTGATGAAGCTACAACCACTGCTGATTTATACTGTTTCATGTTATTTGTTAGTAGAACAGCAGAATCTTCTGAGTTGCTCAAGTGGAGTTCCTTCCTTTTAATTTTTATGTACCTGCATCTGTTTTGTAATCAGGTCTCTAATCAGTCTTTCCATTAACATATTAATGAAGCAGTAGAGACAAAAATAAGGAAGATTTCATCCTTCAAATCAAAGACTTGTCATGCATTATCATTACAATGAAGCCTTTGAAAATCCAGACTACCACTTCTCAGAGACATTGGAAATTGATAGAAGGTGAGTTTATTTTATTTTACTGTGTGACTGTGCCATAAGAAATAAGGTTATTTATATGCAGAAGATACTTCTTCTCTGGAGTTTTAGTTTGTGGATTTATTTTAATCCCTCCTTTATGCTTTCATTCTCAAACATATTTTTAAAACTCTTTCCAGGAAGACAGCATTCAGGGAAATGGTCTGTTTACTTTTTACATGTTGGATAAATTTCAGCTAAATTTATTCATGTCATAATGTTGCACATATTTTTTAGTTCCAGTAATTTTCACAATGGGCTATAACCTTGGATATCTTTGTTTGCCAAGCAGGTATTCCTGTTTAGTTAAGAGTCTAAGCTAGCTTCAGGCAGAGAAAATTTTAGCCTTCCTAATTCATTTGATGACCAAGTCAGAATTACAGTGTTGAAGTTCTAAATACAAAATACCTCTCAGTATCACAATTTGTTTTATAATATACTTAAATTTGATAAGAATAGGTAGCAAATTATTCAGGATACCTATTGAGGGTTTTTCTGATTGTCAGGGTTTTCTTTTTTATTGCTTACACAGAGGGAGCTCTCAAAGGAATCCATTCTCTCACCAAACTCCTTATGATTCATCGCTGCACGGTTCCTATGGAGAACACAGAGGGAGGGAGCAGAACTACCCTGTGGCCATCCCAATGGCCTCCCTGGGACCTGGCTCTGACTACAGCCAGGATTTACCCAGTCCATATGGAAATTTCACAGGTACGTAGTTCTCATGTGACCAGCTTAGAAAATCCCTGGAACAAATAACAGTTGGCTGTGCCACGAGGGAGTCCTGCAGCTCTGCAAAGCTCAACTCTGTAAATATTTTAGCTTCATTTTTTTTTAAGCAGTTCAGGTATTTTATTAGCAAATCCATGGATTGTCTGTTGTATTACCAGATCAATAAATATTGTCTTGTATGGACTGAGTAAGTTGTTGAGTACTAGGATGTATATTGGAGTGGAATATGGGAATTTTGTTGGGAATAGGTTGCTGTGTTGGCAGTTGATCTGGATTTTGTCATAGGGTTGGCATTCTGTGTCTTTAAATAGCCCATAGAAGTTTGCAACTTTGTGTAACTCTGGTTCCCTTCAACAGACAGTATTTCCTTTGAGTCTGAGCCAGAACTGATTTACACCCGACATTCTACCCTCCATCTGCTGGATTATCCCTATACTCATGGAATTTCCAGTGGATCAGAAGGTAAGGATTGTGGTACATCACAATATTGCATGCCAATCTTACCCTCCATAAAATAATACTAATAAATATTTTAAAGCCTTCTTGTTCAGGTATGAATACCTTCACATAATAAAAGGAGTCATAAATGGGGTCCTTCCACATCAGAGAGCTGAGCTTCACACTGGGATGTGACACTGGGACTGGCCATTAGCTTACTGGGAAGGCCAGGCAAGGAAAGCTGTAGCTAAACAGCTACATTTGTGTCATGGCTGGAGGGCAGATGCTTTTAAGGAGTGTAGTCACCTGCATTTGAATAAGTGGATGAAAGGAGGTGGAGAGAGCAGCTGCATTTTGGCCCCAGGGAAATAAGAGTTTGGCCCATATAACTTACTTAGCATGATGGAGTATGATTCTAAAATGCTGTCCTGAAGGCAGGGGAAGGATTTTTAAAGATAGGCTTTGTCTTCTAGGAAGAAAGTCTTGAATAATGAATGTGTACATTTGTGAATGGCTTAGATGGAGTTCTCCATGACAGCTAAAGACTGGGCTCAGTTCATCTTTTCCAGCACTTACCTGAAAAAGTGCTTGTGGTTGTCAAAGACAACCAGGAAAGAAGTGAGTGGGGGAGTGTGCTTGCATGAAATTAGTGAGATTGACTTTTAACTTGTTCTTGCAAAAGTGAAATTTGAATTTCTTAAGTCAAATTGTCAGGACTATCTGGGCTTCCTAAAGAATGCATGCTATTTAGACAGCTTCATTCGGAGACGCAACCGAAGACCACCTGATGAGATCTTCATGTCTTCTTCCAGCACACTGGAAACAGATCCAGCCTGCAGTAAAGGTAGGGGTTTAGATAAGTGGTTCAATATTTGACAGTATCTTCTACAAGGATGGGTGTGGTTGATGCTGCTCTTAGTTTCTCACCAGAATTGTGGGTACAGTCCTTCTGTGGTTATAGGGACAACTTAGGTTTGTGTTATGGTAGTGATTAATCTTTTTTCCTCTCCTAACACACTCAAATCCCCTGATAAGTGAAATGCAGAGTAGTATGAAGGTGTTAAATTGTAGAAAGAAATGCTAAGCTCTTTATTAGAATTTATTTGACCAGCTAATAGATTGCTTTTAGCCACTGTGTCTGGAATTAGCATCAAATTCCAACTATGCAGAAGCAGCCTGATTGTCAGGTCATAGAGATGTGTCTGTGGCATAGGTAGTGCTAAATATGGGCACTAACATCAGCTAAAATTACAGAAGAAAAAAAGCAAGTTTATCTTTCAAATCAATATGCAGCATCACAGAAGTGTAACTATCAAACAATGTTTAAGCAATGGACCAGAATCTTGGAGTCTTGTCAGTATTTTATTTTCCTTTATATTGTAGCTCTTTCAGTGAACATTATTGAACTACTTTCTTGCATCTGATTAGAATTCTGAGGGAACTGAAAATATTCTGGACAATATTATTAAGTCTCAGCTTTCACATCTTGGTAGCAGTGTGAATAGGGGATATTGTTATATCCACTTCAGGCTGTGTATAAAAATGACTGTATTCTTATTCCCCAATTTTGGTTTTTGCATGGGTTTGATGCAGAGGAAGATTTAGTTGAAAGTCTTGCAAGTATGTCCACCAATGAAAGGATGAAAGCAATCCAGAAGATGCCAGAGACCATGGGAAAAAAGAGAGAGATCAGGTAGAAAGTTTATCTGTTTAGTTTTAAAAACATTTACTTCTAATAACATCTAGCTATCAGTTATGGGGGTTTGCCATTTGCTGAGCTTTGGTTTATCACTTTATGACAAAGAACTTTTTAATGCACTTTTAAAAAGTTAATATCTTGCAAGAGAAAATAATTTAACAGATAGAGATGAGAAGAATCTCTATGGTAATATAAAACAGAAAATCAAGGTCCTGAGATTTAGTTATAAATGATGACCTGAGATTTATTTTCAAAGGAAACTGGGATGTTGGTCATTGAAAATGGAGAGGAGACAGCATTATCTCAACCATCCATTTGTCTCCACACAAAATAAATTTAAATTCTGCTGCCAGGGTGAGTTACTGGAGGGGTTAGAATATGCTGTCATAGCAGGGACAGGAGCCAAGGTATCAGCTAATATAAAATGAATCAGTGAGAACATCTCTGTGTTGTACTAATTCTGTTCATGTACACAGGGGTGAAATTATATTTGCAACATCTTCTTTGGCTTCTCGATTCAATTACAGCTCATACTATAATGCTTGTCACCCCTGCCCTGCTCTTCCACAGAAATAAAGTTCTTAAAGAAATAACAAAAAGATCAAGTCACCGTGGTGCTCAGCCTTCCTGCTGTAGACAGTATCTGCAGGGAGCAGCAGTGGTAAGTGCCAGAAACTTCTGTCAGTCACAACAGAGCAACCCACTCTAGCTGCAATGTTACCACTGTCTCCAGAGGAATCTGGTGTCCTGCTTCATGTTACTTACCAAAGATCCAGTTAATTGCTGCAGTGTTCGTTAATAATGACTTGCACTGCAGTAGCACCAGTTAACCATCTTATGGTACATGGAGTGGGGCAAATCCATTCTTAACATCTAAATGAGACTGTAACATTAAAATGTGAAACTTTATTATGTGAAATTGAGTCCTGTTTACTTGCTGAGATTCATCTCTCCTCTTTTTCCTTTCAGCCATTTCGGCGATTTGGAAATACCCTTTCGGAATATTTTCACCAACTGCGGGTATGGCACAAGACTCTGAAGATCATTGGTGCTGAATTTGGAACAAGTGTTCTTTCCTACTTCGTTTTCTTGACGTGGCTGCTAAATTTTAACATCTTCTCATTCCTCATAAACTTTGGTTTCATCACAATTCCTCAGTTTCTTGCAGCAGAACCAAATAACCTTTCATTCACGGGCCTGGAGCTGCTCACTGGAGCTGTAAGTAGTTAAATTTAATCACACCTGTAATTTCATGATAAGGTATAGGACAGCTCCCACCTCCAGTAATTGTTCTTCAGATGATGATGCTTTCCACCGTGGAGGTGGTAGAAAATATTCTGATCGATGTCCTTGTCTTTTCAGGGTTATTTTCAACAAACAGTGCTCTACTATGGCTTTTATACCAATGCTACAATCAGTAAAACAGAGAATGGTTCATCTTACAACATGCAGCTGGCCTATATTTTCACTGTTGGAATATATTTTGTCATCTGTTTTCTTATCTTGTTGTTCAGGTAAACTGACTCTGAATTCCTATTTCTCTTCTATTCAGTGGAAAATAGCCACACAATAAAAAACCCCATCCTGTCAACAGAAGTAATAATTACTTGAGTACATTTCTGTAAGTCTTCATTTACACGTGTAAAGTTTAAGTAGAAATTTCTGCTCAAAAGACAAGTCTTCAGGAATCAAACCTTTATTACAGAAATTAAAAATAACTGCAAAATAGTAAGGGACATACAGAGAATCCCACTTCAAACTGGAAATATTGTGATCCCCTTTTTTAAGCTGTTGCTCCTAACATTTTTTCTTATTGATGTGGCCTTCCAGAGGCCAAAGATTGTTAGCAACAATCTCAAGATGGAAATGCTAGAGTTTCTTACATTAAAATTTATTTTCCACATTGTTGTATGTGACATACTCTGACTTAGGTCCAGTAATCTTGTGGTGGGATGGAAAAGCTGACAAATCTCCCTCCTTGCCCTGCTGTACAGACTTGATGAATTTCCCTGTTACACATCTGACCAATTTAATTTTCATTGCAGCATGCTAAAATTCTTCTCCAGGAACTTCACTAACCCTAAGGTATTTTCTATGAATGTCAGCAAGTTGCTCTGCATTTGGGACTTCAATATAACTAATGAAAAAGCTGTGAAGCTGAAACAGAAGAATCTCCACACACAAATAAAGGTACAAACCACAGGAGGTACAAAATTAATGTGCATGAGTCATTCTTCTAGAGACTTAATTGTGCATACAAATTTGTGTGTGCACATACAAGTCTCTGGCAGAGTGACACAAGCATGCTAGTTCTGTGCATAAGAGATTTAAATCTTCCTGGCTTCCTGAGTTTCATTTGGTCTGAGCTCCTGGCATTGGCTTAGCTACTTGTTTTCCTTTTCTGTTTAAGCTACATATAAATATTTGTATGCTTCTGTTCTATTGAATGAGTTTCTGTGAGTGCTAAATATTTGCTATACAGAATATTTCTTCTGTTTTCTCTCCTTCCTGCTATTTAAATATTTTATAAACAAAAAGCAGGCTAGAAATATTATCTGTGAAACTTGACTTCTAGGATAGGAACACAAAGTTGCCCAGTAAATGTTCCTAGGATATTACTCTGCCCAAGTTCTAGAGCAATAATCTTTCATTCCATTTCTCAGGTAGTTCCTTGAAACAAGTTTTGCCTTATGCTGTTGTCTAAGAACTTCTTCATTAGGAATTGTTTCTCTGCAGGAAGACCTCACTGAAGTAAACACAGAAGATCTAAGTTTTTCTGTAAAGGAGAGAGTTCTTCGTCTTGCTATTCATCTTCTTGCTTGGGTTGCTTCCCTGGGAACAGCAGTAGCTGCTTGCACTGGTGTTTACTTCCTCTCCATTAATAACCTCGAGGTAAGGCCAGGATTTGTATTTTTCACATAGGTGTTTCACACTGAGCACGAGCACTGGTCTGCTCACTAGGAGGAGCACAGGGGAGCAGAGCTGCTGTTGCTGCCAGAGAACACACAGATTCTGCTGGACCTAAAGTGCTGCTTTGCAAGGCCTGGGGCATAGTCCCAGTGGGACCTGAGGGGTCTGAGCAAATCTCCCTCTCTCCAGCAGCTGCTTGCCTGGGCCCATGGTCAGCTTAGGGACAGTGCATCTGGTGACCTGGGGACAAACAACCCCAGCTGCTTCTCTCCTGCCCCTACTCCCCCAGGAACTGCATTTGAGCTGGGGCTCCCACCCTTTGTCCCACATAATTTAGGGGAAGGGGAGAGAGTCACTGAGCTGCTACTCATGGGCCCATAAAACATGACAGTCTCTAATCTGAGAACATACAGGAAGGAGAGCCAGGGGGCTTTGCTGTGGACACGCCTTGAGGCAGCATTTTGGTTAAGGCACTAAGTTTGGGTTGTTTGATTGTTTTTTTCTTCTTTAAGCTGTTTATGAAAGGGCATAGAAATGATCTAGAGAGGCAAACTTCCATGTTGGTGCTACCTGTGATTGTATCTCTCCTCAACACATTGATCCCATTCTTCTTCTCCTGGCTCGGGCACCTGGAGAAGTTTCAGACTCCTGGACAGCACATATATGTCACTATTGCCAGGTATTTCTTGCTGCCTCCTCTTAGTGTTTTCGGCCTGAAGTTCTCAGAGTTCTTTTTATATAAAGCTGTGTCTGGATGGTGTGGAGGGAATAGGGAGCTATGGTGGAGAATTCATCTTCTCCAAAGGCTTCTGTATGCTCTTGTCTTAGCAACCATTTGTCTTTCATGAACTTCTGGGATGTTATGTCTCTGTATGAGGATGAGGAATGGTTTCCCTCCCAGGTGGGTGCACTGTGACACTGGGCTTGTACCAGTCCTTGATGGCCCCTGGGCTGTTGGCCCCTCCCCAGGAAAGGAAGGGAAAAGAAAGAAGATTGAGGTCATCTCACCTTAAAAACAGATGCCTGGAGTTTACACTGCCTACCCCTGGTGTCCCTCAGCCCTCCCTCCCCTGAGGAGCCCCCACACCCAGCCAGCATCCTGTTACACAGATATCAGTGCCAAGGTTGTCATGCCCAGCTCCCCTTCTGCCAGGACAATAGAACAATGCCACACCTGACCTCCCAGGAGAGCTCCTGTTAGTCCTGGCACTCTGCAGTGCCAAGAGGAGGTAAAAAAGTATAACTAATGGTCACCCTGCTATCACTCCCTTCAGGTATGGACCAGCTGATGGTGCAGTTATTGTTCCTTCTTCTTTTTAGAAATATCATCCTGAAAATGTCAATTGTTGGAATACTGTGCTACTACTGGCTTAACATTGTGGCTACCTCACAGTCACAGGTAAAGTTTCAAAACCACAAATCTCTGACTTACAGTGCCAGGTTAGGAACCATTTGGATAAGAGACTTGCTTCAGCAAAGACAAGCACTGAGTTCCTACCCTAACAGTTTTTATTAGCAACTTGAGAGAAATCAACTGTAGAAAAAAATGGATGGCCCAGCTCAAGTCTCAGCTGGATGGCAGCATTGTTCACTGAGAAGTCAGCTATGATTTGCCAGGCTGCTAGAATATATTTGATCAAGTTTTCAGATCTTTGATCAAGTTTCAGATGCCTGAGTATTTGGGAACAATGTTTTAATCACATAATTTTTAACTTCTAGTATGTTTTTGGTTTTAGTTTTTTTTTTTTTTCTATTTCTTAAAGTGCTGGGAAACTTTGGTTGGCCAAGATATCTATCGTCTTGTTCTAGTTGACTTCATATTTTGTTTGCTTGGCTCTTTCTTCGGAGAGTTTTTACGAAGGTGAGTGCTACTTTTCTAATCTTGTTTGCATTCATTGACAAAAGATATAATCTGTTTTCTCCATGTGTGAAAAGTCCAGCAGAAGCATGGCTGTGACACCACTGATGTTTCCATGATTTTCCCTACCAGGCAGTGTCTCTGTGTAGATGCTTTGTGTATATTGCTGTTCCTCCTTAGAAGGAGGTCAGTGTGTCCTTTCTCCCTCTGGAGATGGAACACACGCAGGGAGGAGGCCACATTCTGCTCTCATGGATTTCCTGACAGTGAGGTGAAAACAAGTTCTTTTCTGCATAAGAATGGACATGCCACTGCCTTTCTTTGGTGTACCCCACTGTGATTTTTTTCTCTCTTAGTTATGTTACTATAGTGTCCACAAATTTAAAATCTGATTTTATCAGTCTTATTAAGCATATAATGAGTCTCTCAAATGTGGAGGTCTGCAGCATGATAAATGAGAAAGTATTGTGAACTGGATGTCAATACAGCTCTGTATATAAGGAAAAAATTATTTACTTCTAACATCTGCTGTGTGAACCTTCCTAGTGCCAAACATTACTTATGGCTTAGGCAGTATTTAAGTGCTTGCCAGCTCTACAGAGCATTTAGATCCCTGGCCATACTTTTGTGCAGAGAGATCCATTATTTGTTCTCTGTCCATGATTTGAACAAGACTGGTTTACAAGGTAGGGCTTTGTTAACTTTCTGTTGAATTAATACAAAACAATGTTGAGAAGCTCTTGAAGACTTTTTCTCCATGGCTCTTGCCAGTATACTTTAATCTCCTGTTCTTGTTGTGTTCAATAGGAAACCACCTCCCAGCAAAAGGTCACAGAACTAAAAGTGCAATGTCAGCTGTGATGAATGGTCTCTCCTAAGCTGGGCAAAAGCACCTGACGTAGGCTTGTGAAAGGTTAAAAGTACAATTGCTTGTATTTAATATTTTGTGCTCAGAGTAACCTCCTGAAAGCCAAGCTGTTGATGATGCAGTTGATAAGGTGTTATCAAGATGTGATTGTTACCAAAATGTTTACTGCTTTTGCTACATCAAGCAAAAAGCTGAGTCTCCCCAGCTCAGGAAAAATGAGGTGACTAAAAGGGATTGTTGGTCCTCAGTAGGAATCCTCTCAGTACTTGCTTACCTGTCTGTTTCAGCTCCTTGCAACCTCAGTTAGTTTGAAGTAGGATGTACTTTTGAGGGTACATTAAGAGTATCAGTGTACAAATGTCTTTCTTTTTTTATTGAGGCTGAAAATTCTCAGGACCTGAAAAAGCTGTTATGGTTTTATACTGAAGCCCCTTGACATTTCAGCTGCTTAAGCACAAGGATACTTGTGCTTAAAGTAACAAGTAATTGCTATAGTATAGATATGTCCTGATACAGTAAGAAATCCTTGTTGGTTTTCTGTTTCAATTGGATGAAATATATACTAGGTCTTACTTCAACCCTGTTTTGTTTTACAGGAATTTTTTTTTTTTGCCTAATTGTTTCATTTTTGCTGAGCTATTGAATGAATGAGCTGTGACTGCTTTGCATGACACTAATGCAGCCTCTAAATAATTTGTCCTTGATGCTCATATTCAGAAGGTCATTTACAGGGATTTCTACAGATGACTTTATCATTTAGCAAATGCTATTGTGCTATAGTTTTTGGTTTACCCCCCACCCCCAGAATTATTGGAACTACAGTCTGCATGAACCTGGGGCTGCCAGAATTTGATATTGGACGAAACGTTTTAGATTTGATCTATGCACAGACTTTGACCTGGTAAGTGTTCAATTTACAGCCATAACTTCATTTGCACATAGAACTACAATGGAAAAAAATCTTATTCTCAGAAACAGGATAATAAATGACTGGGAGATGAGCTGTTCAGTGCCTTTGGTAAGGATTGTGACTTGCCAAAGTAATTATGTAGGCAGTAACAATAACTTCAGTCAGTAGTTTACCCAGTGGCCACCAGGTGTGGGAGAAACCTGATAGGTTCCTGCAGGAATATCCTGGAGTTTTGTTTACTTCCCCACTGGGATGGTGCTCTTGTCTCAGTATTAAATGCTGGAAAAGATGGCTTATTTCCAAGAATGAGTATGTTACTCCGATTATAAGAGGATTCTGCAGATCTGTACGTAGATGTGTGTTTAAAATTCCATATTTTCCAAGGTGGACTTATTGCTAGAGGATCAAGGGTAACAAAATCACATTTCCATATAATTCCACACTATCTGTACATGATGTTATTGTGGTATTTTTCTGCTTTCAGTGCACTGAGAACTGAATGGTGAATAGTGAAGATGTAACTTTTTTCTTCTATAAATCCTTTCTTGTAGGATTGGTATCCTGTTCTCACCTCTGTTGCCTGGTATCCAGATGATAGCATTTTTTATAGTATTTTTTGTGAAAAAGGTAACAAACTTCATATGTATTCATCATAAATAATAAAGCAGTAAAATTAAAGGCTGGAGAACTAGCAGTGGACAAGTGCATATGTCAGTACAGACACTCAGCCTGTGGTTGTGCCTTTGGCCTCCCAGTTACTTTCCATCAACTCCCCTCTTTGAAGTTATCTAGGTGTAAGCAGGGTGATTCAGCTAAAGATCATGGCAGAAATATCTTCTTTTCAGAATTCTTTGTCTTAGTAGTATGACCAGATGATAAGTTGTTTGTTGGGTCACGAAGCAGTTTGTAGTGTTGAATGTAGAAGAGCAAAGCTGTAGGTAGAAAGATGGATTCAAATTTCCCTAAACCATGAGTTTGCATATGCTACAAAAGCAAACTCTACCCAACAGACTTCTGAAGAACCCATCAGAACCTCCTTTTGCCTCTTATTGTTTTAAGACTATATTCTTGAAGTTTTCTAAAATGACACTGTATCTATTAAATGCACATAAAAGTTGTTCTTGTAAACTCCTGATAGATGCTTTCAGCAATTTCAGTGGGATTGACTTAAACCAAGTTGAAGTGGCAGGTAACAGCATCCTAAAGTGTGTTCATCTCTTTAAAGGTCAGCCTGATGAGGAATTGCCAGCCCCCTCGCAAAGTGTGGAGAACTGCTCAAATGATGACATCCTTCATTTTCCTGCTGGTTTGTCCTTCCTTCCTTGGAGTCCTGTCTGTCATTGGAGTCACTGTCTGGAGGTATGGAAGATCACTGGCATTAAGGGCTACTAAATTATGCTGTGTGACCTGACACCAGGCAGAGGAGTCTGCATTTCTCTATAAAAGAATTTATATTAATTGCCGGTGGAAGGTTTCAGGTGTTCATGAGATGTTCTGTATTCCGAAAACAAGACTTGCTCTGTGAGCTTGTGAGAATGTGGCTCACTGAGTAACTTGGCCCAGGAGAAAGTGACAGGAGAAACAAAGTTGCTTTGAAGTTTTGGATTCCTATTTAAATGCATCAAATTTTACTTTTCCTCCTCTTGAAAAAGTTTGTGACCAAGTCCTAGTTCCTAGCTTACTTCTAGTATAGATGATTCTGGGTCTGCAGCAGAGAAACTCCTCAGTGTTTCAGTTCAGGGAAAACTCAGTTGAGGTCAGCTTCTGGATTATTTATGAACTTCAGAGGTTCTTTCTGCAGGCAGTGCTGACTCTGTAATAATGCATCTGGGTTGTTACCAATATTTTAAAGCTTCTTTGGCTTTGTGTGTGTTACTTTGGTCACAGGAAGGAGGGCAGCATGGATATGCTTTTCTCTTGACAATAGTCAGAAACATGATTTCGGTATTTAGTGAGACAGGGGACTGCACATGAAACCAGGTGATATGAAAGCTATCAGAGCCATCATTTCCAGATGGCAAGTGGGAATTTCAGACTCTCTGGAGTGGTTCAGTATCAAAACAAACACTGTATTTCAGTCTACCTGAAAATGTTAATTCTAATAATGTGCTGCTTCATTTCACCATATTCTGTTGTTACTGAAGATCTGCAGCGACTCATGTCCCTGAAGACAAGGTGAAATGATGGTTCCTTGTGATGAAATGTTAAAAAAATACAGTTTTTCAATTTCCTGTAGCAGATTATTGACATGTTCTATTTATGTTAAGATTGTGCTTACAGGGCTTGGTAGTGATCCATTGCAGCAAGGACTTGTATCTCATTGCAAACTCTGGGGTGGGCATTTAATGGCTGGAGAGGGACACAAGTTAAAAATGAAATACAGATCATGGAAGTACCCTCAGAGTTCCAAAGACAGTAGAGGGCTATAGAAAACTGAGGAGCATCTTGAAGTGCAAAAATCACAGTATTAACTAACTGACTGGTTAACATATGAAGTTGTAAGTAGCTGTTTTATCACACTCTCAGGTTAAAACCTTCAGAAGAATGTGGTCCTTTCAGAGGATTGTCTTCTATGTATGCTGCAGTCACTGAGTGGATACAAATACTGGAAAGATACACTGCCTCAAAATGGGTAGTGTGGGTCTATCATAACTTAATTACAAATGAACTTTTCTTCTTCATCCTCTCTACTTTTGTACTGTAAGTATCTGCTAATGAAAAGAACCAGAAAAAGGCCTTAAGTGGAAAAAACTGGCGATGACAGAGTCATTCTATGTTATCTGAAATGCATCTTGTATTGTTGACTCACTTAAATATACCTCTCACCTTGAATACAAGTCCATAAATTTGTGTCTTTTCCAAAATAATGTTTTAAGCAATTTCATGCATTTGCCATGTTTTAAGCAAATCCATGTGTTTGCCATTCCTTGTGTAATTGAATATATCTATTTTGTGTGTGTGTGTATATAGAGAAGTGTGTCTTTTAATGGGTTAAAATGAACAATATACATTTCTATCTTGACACTGACTAGAATTAAATGCTCATGTTGGACCATTTTTTGTTTTATTTTGTTTAGAATTTTTACTTATCTTTATTTGCAAATAATACGAGGAAGAAAGACCATGACCAAACTCTTACTTAAGCAAATTAATAATGTAAGTTTGGCTTTCAGCTGTATCTTTTGTATTATTTGGCTTCTATGTTGATTGTCTCATCCAGCTTTGTGGGGCTGTAACCTATTTTTCCTAAAACTGTGCAAAGGAAGGGTGGGAGTCCTTCCCCATGGGAGTTGCAGGGAAATTTAACCAAAAAAAGTTGTAGCAAAAGAATTTTATCTTCAAGATGTGCTGCTGCAGCTCCCTCTGCAGACAGATTATTTTAGAATAGAGGGAATTTTTTTGATCACCAGTTACTTACAGGCCTTGAGCCTCTCAAGGATAATTAATGCATTCCAGCTAATGATCAAATATGTCTTGACTACAGGCAGGAAAAGATAAGATGTTTCTGCGCAAAAAGCTACAGGCAGAGCAAAGGGCAAAACGAAGCTCATCTGCACGGGGAGGAACAGGCCAGCAGGTCAGTGTGACTGCTCAGCTTCTCCTCTTTAATTACTTGGTAGGGTTCCATGGGGCTCCTCCAGCTGTGCAAACAGGCTGCTGGTTTGGGAAAACTCTGTACTTAAAACTTCATCTAAATGTTTACTGCTTAATTCCAGACAGCAAAAGGATGCTGTGAAAGGTCCCTAACTGTTTGTTCCATGCTGGAATTCAACCTGATAAGGATATAGGAAAGTCCTTACCCTCACCAGACATAATTTATGGTTATGAAACTTCAAGAAAACGTTTAATGTTCATGTGCAGTGATGGTCACCAAAGGGTTTGGTCACACTTGAACCTTGCCTAAGCTAACAAGGAGGCTGCCTTCCTCCCTGGCTATGGATTTCCTTAAGGGGTTATGATTTGTGGTTATTTTCAGTTGAGGTAAAACAGAGTGCTTTGACCTAACCCCATTTTAAATCCCATACAACACTGATAGACATCTATTGTCCTAAACTTAAATTTATTTTTCAAGGCAGTCCTGCCTGCTGAGCCACCAAATTAGTGTTAAAATGAGGACATATAGGTCCTGTCTGGATTTTTACTTGGGTTGAGTAAAACCTCCTTGATCTACATACTGATAGAGAAAAAGTGTTTGTTACGTTCCTCTCCTTCCTCCCAAAAAACAAATTCCCCTGTATGACTTAAAATGATTATATAAATGAAAAAATAATTGACATTGATCTCTTGTTAACTATAAATATATGTGAGATAATACAAATAAATATTGACTGTAAAGAGATAAGCTGAATATGAATGGGCATTTTCTATGTGCTGGGGATTTTCAACCTGTCCCTGTGTTGAGTGTCACGAGTGGGACTCCTGAGAGGGAGATTTGGTTACCTACCAAGTGTGGATGTTCTTGTAGTTGTTAATGTTGGATTTCAGAAGGAGATGCCAGAATGACCTCATTGTGGATTTAGTGGAAAGGCCATCTCCCTGAGACAAGGGAGATGAGCAGTGCTGACCATACAGTCACAGCTGGAAGCCAGAACACAGACTGCTGATGCCAAATACTGTTTTTCAGAGAAGCTCCTCTTCATACCACCCCTCCAGGCAACCTGCCCAGGAGGTGCCAGGCCACCCAGGAAGGGCATTTGAAACAAACCAAAACACATCCTACGATGAGGTGAGATGGTCAAAAGAGGGAAATGTAGATTCCCCTAAATAGAATCTGGGGCATGACATAGGTGATGGGTGTATGTGTAGCAAAGTCCTGTATGCATGGAAACAACTTTAAAGATTAACTTGAACAGATATAAAAATGTGATCAGAATAGCTACTGAACACTCATAATCACAAACTTGCTCAAGACTTGGAGAGTATGGTTTTGTTACTGATAACTGTTATCTTTTCAAACACAAGATAACACACATGGGAAGGAAATCATGACCTAAACCTGTTGGTGAATTTTGTTTTCAGCATCCCTTTTCTGCTGAGATCTTGAGCAGCAGTGACTTTATACCAGGTAAGCAACTAAGATGAAACATAGAAAGCTCTTAAAAATTCAGCTCAGTAAAAATGTTTGATGTACACAGTGTGTGACAGCTGCATGTCAGGGACACAGCATTTTAGCATCTTGTGTAAAGAAAAAACAAAATGACTGGGCTTCTGGGCTGAATATTTTCTAGAGGTTGTGCTTTTTGGTAGCTTGTTCTGGTGTTGGTGACTTCTAAAGACTGACCACCAGCTTCTGTGTAGAGAGTGAAATTGCTGGGTAAACAAGCCATTTTGTCTTATGGAAGCACCCAACAGACAGACAAAACTTTAAATCCCGTTAGAAACAGACTTCACATCTTGGTGTGAATCTCAGGTCACTAATGCTATAGAACCTGAGAGCATCATGCTCAAAATAAAATAAAGCTATGGGATCCTGGTGGTAGTATGAACTTACATGGAAGTTCATCCCAAGAACTTGACAGATGAGATGCCTGAAGGGGTGTTCTGCTGGGGTTCTTGTCCCCAGCAGCACGATTAATGCTGTTTGCCTTGCGGGGAGCAGGGCAGGAGCCCAGCGCTGCCCGGGCCATGGCGCTCGCCCTGCGCGCCAGGGAAGAGGCGCTGGTGGAGGACAGCGGAGGATTTCAGCCCTGAGCAGCACCCAGTGAAGGCACTGTCTGCAGAAAGCCATCCTCTGTTGCATTAATGACTGAAAGAATCACCCAAATATCTATTTTACATCTAAATGGAAGAAAAAATAATAGAACAGATTGCAAAATGCATCAGGACTTGTTTTTTTTACTGTGTTAGGGAATATCCACCTGTTGAGGTTGTTTTGCAGCAGTGGTATCCTTCCCTCAGGACTGGCATCACCTCGGTGCATTAAGGCTCCCTCCACAGCTGACTACGTGTTGTTGACTAAATATAAGGAAACTTGTGCCTAACTGTAAGCAAAAGTTCTGTTTTAAAAATATTTTTCTAACAGTTACATTGTTTAAATCTAAAACAATGTTTTGATCTAAACCAAACCTGCAGTATTGGTCAAATAAACAGAAGTATATTAAAGTGCAGTTGTTTTTAATGACTGAGACCTTGTAATGGCTGTGACATAATTTGTGTGAACGGGGTTAATTTTCCTGGGCCACTTTTAGTTTATTAGTCACTTAAGAGCAGCTTTGGTGAAGCCATCAGAACTAAGAGTAACTACTTAGCAAATTCTCATCTGTGTAAAACTATTGCTTGTAAACTGAAAGTTTATACATCTTTTCCTATAAAGGACTGATTGGAATTAGCAGAAGTAAGATTTATTTTTTTATCATATATGGCTGAGATTTGATGCAATTGCTTTTTATTCAAAGCCACAACTTTGCCACCACCATGATAATTTTTTGTTTTGTTTAGCTCATTTTCTACTAGTGCCTGCTTTTTTCCTCCCTTGTTGCTCTGGAATGAGGCACATCCTCTTGCCCATAATTTAGGCTAAAGACAACCCAAACCCAGCCACCACAGGCACATGAGAAAGGACAAACTCCACAGTGCAAGAGCAGAGATTCAATTTTGTTTCCCTGCACATACAGCTGTGGAGTCTGGCTGTGGGCATTGGACATGGACCCGGTGTTTGCAGTGAGGATGGTGACTCAGCAGTGCCAGAAACTCAAGCAGCAACAACAGCTGGACCTTTGGAGCAAGGGCCATTTGCCACAAAGAGTCATTTGCCCTTCAGGGGGGAGCCTCTGCTGGGCTCAGCAGTAACAGCAGAGGCCACAGGACTCAGGAAGGGGCAGGACAGCATCTGGACATAAACCTACACATTCTGTAGGATGTGCACCAGGAGGCTGAGATTGGTGCTTCTGCAGTGCTGGGGGGTGAGTGAACAAACGGAAGAGGCTTTTCTCATCCTGACAGGGAAAAGCACCTTCTTTGGGCTTCCTTGTGCTCGGATGGGGCTCAGGATACAAATAAAAAATCCATCCCCCCTGGCAGGTCCTAGCATATGAATCTGTGATATTCCACAAGTTTGGATTTTCCCTGTTTGGGACAATTGCACTAATTTTGACATTTTACATCAATGCCCTTCTGCACAGCTGATAAAGAACACTTCCCCATGAATTCTCAGAGGTTTGTTTATTGTAACTGCAGACTCTTTGGAGTTCAAGTTAAATCTGGATTACAGTTTCCATACCCCTCTGAGTGCCCTTCAATCATGCAACCAAAGGCAAACTAAAAAGACATTTCAGCTCCATTTGTTCTACTGCTTATCAGCACTCAATATACAGCTTTCTCTTAAAAATAAGTACATTCATGTGCTGTGTTGTTTCTTCATTAGAAGAAACAATTTCCTATCCTCCCTTGGTTCTCTTAAAAGGTCTGGAAGATAAGAAGCTACTCAAGTTTTATCTGTTAATTCACATAACGTTTACATCACACATTGGCTTTTTCTTTCTCATCAGGATTCAGCACAGCCATCTTTACATGCAGGGCAGGGAAATACACTCATCTATTTTGGCACCATTATACCCTTATTTCCAGTTTCTGATTTAAGTACAGTAATGTAAGTCATTTTAAGGTGCTACAAATCAAATTAGCATACACTTGTAGAACATGCTGTTAAAATTACTAACATCAAGTTACGATTTGAAATTTTGACACCAAAATTGTTAATATAAATTTAGAACCAAAATTTAAACAAGGCCAAGGAATAGCCAGAGAATTATCGAGCAACCTGCACAGACAAGGTATGACCCAACTGGGTTGTCAATTTGATTCTTTCACATTACAGTGCTTTCCTCAGACTGTGTGTGGCTGTGCCACAGCTTTGGCCAGGGCACCAGAGGGTTCCTGCATTCGAGATGTGACCACAGGCAGAAGCCAACTGCTGCTCTGCCCTTCTCAGAGCTCTCCTCTGCAGTCCATCAGCACTGCTGGATGCCCTCATGGCTGCAGACCTGCCCCAGGAGGGCAGTGTGGTCGGGCTGGGTCAGTAGTGAGGGTCACAGTCCTCCACCAAACTGTCGGTGATGTAGCTGCAGTCAAGGACACTTTCGTAGTAGCTTTTCTCTGCAAATGTGTTCACTGTCCAGGCAACCACTCGAATTCCTCTGGAAGACCAGTGCCTCACATAGTCCCTGCAAGGAACAGAGACACCCTGAGAGGAGCCTGACACTACACAGTTAAGGCAGACAGTGAGGCTACATGTGAGTTTTGGTCTTGCGTCAGCATCACCTCAAGGAACAAGTGTGTCACCTTCTGCAACATCATCTTTTTGTGTTTTCTTATTGTAAACAGGTAAAAGCAACTTTGAAAAGAAAAACTTTTTCTCTTTGAGATTAAATGTAGGCTCTAACAGAGGTAAAAATTCAGATAAAAAAGAAGTTTAAAATCATAAAACAGTGTGAAGTAAAGAAATTATCCAGATACCTTATCCAACACTAAATGGAACATTTTGATGAGCACATACTGTGATAACTCCACCCTATATACTAACAGAAGAGAATATCTCCTGATAAATGAGCAAACCTTAGTACTTACTGAGAAACAAAATTTTTCTGTATGAGGAAAGCTGAAACCCCACACAATCGCCACAAGAAACTGTGTAGGCTCCAGTCCAGAATGACATCCATCACCATATACAAGAAATGCTTCCAGAAGGAATTGAATCGGGGTGTCCCATCTCCCAGGTGACTCAGCTGCCAGGGCCTGTGTGTCAGTGCTGTCACAACATTTCTGTCAGCTTGTCTCATCTGGAGGACCAAGGAGAAAAGACCAATTCATCCAAAAACCCAGCTGCATTAAATACAATTTTAGACAGAACAAGTCCTAGCTTGCACTTACAACTCTACCAGAATCCTTCTGCCCTTCCCCTCCAGATCCTTTTGTAACTCTTTTAGAAAGATGTTTATGGTATTTCATAGGTTGTTGTTTTTTTTTTCCAAATCATACTGAATAAGCACCAGCTCTTATGTTAAAGAAATTACATAGCAGTTATGCAATGTAAACAATGGAAAAAAAGGAAGTAAGTAGACTTGGCAGAAAGTTTTAGGAGTAATCTAGAATAAGAGGTTTATTTAGCAGATACCTTGCACACAGATATCTGGCCAGACACCAACTAGAAGAGCAATCACATCTGTCTACCCTGCTTTCAGAAGAGAGGGAATTGCTGTAGATTCCTATTTGCATCTAATGAGTAGAGTGATCTAACAAGATTATGCATTATGCTTCATTTGTTTTTAAAAGCCTTAGGAATTTGAACAGCCCAAAAGTAACCTGGAACTTGGAGTTTAATACCTTATTGAAATTCCCAGACAGGACTAAAAAAATAAATAATAAATTTTTAGGAAGAATCACCTTATAAACAACATCAGGCATGAAAGAACAGACTATGCTGCTGTTATACAACTGTGGAAATTCCTGGTAGAGTTGTTTCAGGGCATCAACTGCCTGCAATTAGAAACACACAGAGATGTTATACATACACTCATATTTAATTTACACTGCAAAGTTGTTTTAGAACAATCTTTAAAACACTTCCCTGCTGTGTTGCAAGATTGAAGTAGAAAGGGAAAAGAACAGCATCTTGTTTACAGCATTAACACAGAAATGATATTTTGTTTTTTTGCAAAAGAATTTCTCTTCATTACTCTACTTACAAAAATGAGTGGGATTCCCAGTGTTTGAAATGCCCTTAAATATGTTGTGGATATATTTTTTTTAGTACTACCTAGGCTTTAGTTCAAGAGGAAAATTATTTATTCCTGTATTTTGCTAGGCCAAAGAAAAAAAATTACTCTAATTTATATAAAATGATAGTGATGGATCATTTGCTTTTGCCTTCAGTAATGCAAACTATAAATCCCTCGTTGGAGACTGAAGATGAGGTTCTGACTCCCCTCAGCAGAGCAGGGAATTCCCTTTGCTCTGTTCCACAGCAGTGCTGTCAGCTGAGTGCAGCACTTGCACAAGCCCTGTGCCAATTTTAACTTGCAGCTTCCCAGGACAGCTTTGGGTGTCACAAGCAGCAGACCTGGGCTCCCTCATGTTAAAGAAGGGACCAGTTTGAGACCAACACAACAGCAGGGCAGAAACCCAAAGAAGGGTGAGGGGAGGTGTCATGCTGCAGTGAGCAGTACCTGATTAGCATGGCCTTTGACATCAAAGTAGATTGTAAGATTGTGATGCATAGACTCCACAACAGCTTCTCTCAGAGTTGGTACCTTTTCATCTTGGAATTGGCTCCTGTAGAAACGGAGAACTCACTGAAATAGAGACACCATACACGTGCACACACATGGGGCTGCACACACGGCTGATTCAGTTTACTGCTGCACTGATACTGGAGGTAGGATCCAGTGCTCACTGGCCCTGTGTCCCACCCCAAAACACCAACCCCAGCTCTTCACCTCCTTCCCCAACTCCCAAAAACAAGCTTTCAGTCCCAACTGCTGCCTTGCTCCTGCTCTTATTGCACTCCCCAGCCCTGAGCCAGAAATGCAGGTCCCTGGCAGAACAGGCAAGACAAGCTGAGGATTCAGCAGATTCAGCTTCACCCATCAATAAATCATTCCTGATGGGGTGACAGTTCATTCCTTCCTGACAGTGAACAGCAGCTGCTCAGCAGTCACTGCCTGTGGGAATTCCTGCTGCACGGCCCAGGTCACCTTTCCAGTGAGACAGGGAAGATACTCCCTGTACCACACACCACAGGTAGCACGTCTGCAGCTCTGGAATTCCCTAATGCAGTGTCTCAGGAGAACATTAATGTATAAAAATATTTACCCCTGCATACCCCTAGGAAGGACCTAATCAGCCATTAGAGTCACAGTGAGGCCACCCAAAATCTGTCTAGCTCCTCTTCAACAGTATAAACCTGATGTATACAAAACACAATCAGTCGAGAAATACATCTGAATAAAATTAATCTTATAAGTAAGTCCTCTAGCCAATTCTGACAGATCACGAAAATCCCAGTACCTTTAGTGTCCTGCAGTCGATTTAGGACAAGCTTATGTAGAGATTGACCTGTTTCACATTAGTGCCAGTGGATTTTGTCCTCAAAAGCCAGTTTATTTTGACTCTGTTTCACTGTTCCTAATGTACTGTTGGGTAGGGAGATAGAGCCTCATATGCCTCTGAAGTCAAATTAGAAGAAGCATATAGGACTAAGTTTTAAATTAAAAAAAAAAATCATCAGTGATAGATCAAATCAATAATTCTGTTCATCAATAATCATTTTTCCTCTGTTGAAAGTGTAATTTCAGAATAGTTCATTTACCGTAGCCTGTGTTTTGCAGATGGATTAAGCTTCCTGATTTCCTCAAAAGTCAGATCCCTCAGTCTCCCAGCCCCATCAGTTGTCCTTTCGACTGTGTCATCATGCATGAGAATGGGGACACCATCTGCACTAAATTCAAGATCCAGCTCCACACCCGTTGCTCCATTCTCAGCTGCCTTAAAAAAAGTTTTAAAAATCACATACAGAACAGAAGAGACAGCTTTATGGATTTGACACAGGTACAGTTATAATTATCTTGTATTTTGGTAGAAGGTAACAAAATATTAATGTACTTTTCAGTAGTCTTCATCTGCAGAATAAAGCAGGTTTTATCCAAGTATTTTTAGAGCATTCATAGATCAACTGAACCATCTAATCTATTTTACAGCTGAAACCATAATGATTCTGCCTGAGTCTTGGGATTGGAACTGTTTCAGGATAAAAATGCAGAAAAGAATCGTGTTCTCTCCTTACATGTAATAACCCTGGAGGCCTTAAGTTATGTTATTTTCTAAAAGACAAGAGAAGCAAATGCCTACAGTTTACATAACCTACACTTTAACACTTAGTCAACACTCTTCACCACGTGTGTACCAAGCAGTAGACAGATGCAGACTAATCCCTGCTCCTCTCTGAGGAATGGCTTTATCAGAGAGCAAGAAGCAGCCAGTCTGCCTTACAATATTTCATACACCCTGTTCCTGCCCTGGATCTTTCCCAAGAACTCTGCAGAAAAACACCTGAGTGAAGTGCTAACAACACCAATTGCTCTGAAGGACAAATGCCCTCCTGGGAAAAGGGACAATGCACCAGAAAGACAAAAACTGGGTATGGACTAGAGGTTACCTACAGGCATCTGCTATGTAAGGATCGTGCAGCTTCAGAATTTATCAGGACTAAGAGTCTTGTCTCACGCAAAGGTCAGAGATCCTCAAGAGCAGCAATGTCTCAACCTCACAGAAACACTACATTCCAGAGAGTGGGACTGTGAACCCTGTTGTGCCTTGATGCCTTGCAGATTTGGCAGCAGTAAGTCATGGCAGGGCTGCACACAGTGAAGATCTGGTACCAGATTTTCCCCTAACTGTGGATTCTCATCACAGATCTTCAAGGTTTAAAAAAACAACCTGTTAGTGAGTTGTTGTCCGCTCTCTGTGTGCTGTTGTTACATCAACAAAATACAGTATTTCACTAGCGCAGCACTGCTGAAATATTCATCAGCACCAAGGCCATAACAGCTCCCACAAGATACAGATCTGATCAGAAGTTCCCTTTGGGATGAAGGATCAACCACCCACACAGCTTCCAGCAGCTACCGGAAGAACAGCCGGAGTTACGGTGAGAAAGGCTTGGTGCTGGAAGGGCGGCTTATCAGACACAACCCAGCAGGCCCCCCAGGCTGAGCCTGTGTCCCGCCATCCCCGGGGCCCGTGCTGACCTGTCGGATGGCGGCCAGCGTGTTCTCGGGCGCGTCGTGCGCTCCGCCGCGGTGCGCGATGCGGGCGGCGGCGCTGCGGGGCCGCAGGACGCGCTGCGCGCTCTGGGGCGCCGCGGGCTCCAGGGCCAGGAGGTGCAGCGCCAGGTAGAGCCCGGCCGGCAGCAGGCAGGCCAGGGCAGGGCTGCGGCTCAGCGCCAGCGCCAGCGCCATCAGCGCCGTCAGGGAGCTCAGCAGGCTCTCCCCGTGGCACAGCATGGCGATGGCGGGGCCGGGGCCCGGACCGGGGCCGGGGTCACAGTCGGTGTCAGGCCGGAACCTCGGCCGCCGCCTCTTCTCAGGCCAAGCGTGACGGCGGGGCCATCATCCAGCCAATCAGCACTCGGCTGTAACCGCAGCAGCCAATCAGCGCCCGCAGCGTCGGCCCCGCGCCCGCCGGCCGCGGTAGGGGCGGGCCCGGGCCCCGAGCACCTCCTCAGGTAACGCCGGGAGCGGCACCGCGGGAAACACGGGCTGTTCCTGTCAAAATATGGGGCACCGCGGGAAACACGGGCTGTTCCTGTCAAAATATGGGGCACCGCGGGAAACACGGGCTGT